>NW_018128124.1:228733-229692 GCF_001952655.1 Monopterus albus
CGACTGACTTTCATTCCTCTTCTTTCCAGAGCAGACCTCCACCTTTCCAGGTGTTCCTCCACCTGCTCTTTGCTCTCACTACAGATCACAATGTCATCCGCAAACATCATTGTCCAGGGAGATTCCCGTCTGACCTCATCTGTCAACCTGTCCGTCACCATAGCAAACAAGAAGGAATTCAAAGCTGATCCTTGATGTTTCAGGATAACATCTACTGTTCATTATTAGTTTTGTTACTGTTTTTGGTTAGACAGGGTGAAGTGTCTACCATACCCTACCTCACTCCATTGACATGTTCAGGTAAAAAGGGGCAGTCAGTGATTTTTTAAAAAGAGCACCAAACATTTTAGCTTAATTGAGTAATAATAATGCTAAAAATGTCTGTAATATGACAGGTTGGCTCACAATACCATAGTAACTCGTGGTTTTATGGCACCAGTAGCCTAGAAGTATGCTGATTCCACATCCCATTTAGCTGATGCATGGGACAGTCACTCAAAAGCCTTTCCTATAAAAATTAAACCATACTGTTAAAATATTTTTATTATAGAGTATGTTCAACAGTTAATACAATGCAACATTCAACACCAAACAGAGAACATCACCAGTGATTGTTTAATATTTCCTCTGTCCATCCTACAGAACAGTCAAAATGGTTGCTTCATGTAAAGGACAATTGGAGCAACAGTTTATTAAGACGCATGGTGACAGGCCCTCTAGCAGATTCATTCTGATGTGGTTATCACCTCACTGACTCACAAACTCACTTCTTACATTTAGCATTTACTCTTTCACCTCCCTTTCCCTTCTGACATGATGACACTTGTAATAAATTAGTAGACCTACACAAGGCAACTTCCTGCTACTCAGACATTTGCTGATGACAGCACTCACACTGTCTGCAAACTGTCATGCATCCTCACTAAGTAAAGATAGAATGATCATGCAAGTGTTCTATA
>NW_018128124.1:229868-247458 GCF_001952655.1 Monopterus albus
GGATCTCTTTAAGTACTGTGCACTGGCTTGTCACCCTGCCACCTCATATTGATAGTTTTTAGGGGTTTTTACACACTCTTGCTTTGTTATTTATAGATGATGTTTCAGATGATGAAGTGGCAAGTCACGGGATGTAGCATTTTCACTATAGCAACAGCAGCCAACTCTGGCTGGGGATTTGTTTTGTTTACATAAATATTTTGGTAATGTTTTTAATCCTAAATAAACACTAGTATTTATGTACATCCTGAAACTAAGAAAGTGAAACTGCATCACTGGACCTGATGTGGTGCCCAGTTGAACCACTAACATTACAATATAATGATTTTTTTTTTTTTTTTAGCTGATGATTACTTTCACAAAAACAAAATTAAACTTAGAAATCATCTGTCAATGTCAGTGATAAAATCATGTCATGGTGCCCAGTTGCGATTTTGTGACTTTTCTTTCATGTCATTCATTATCATACACTATTATGACACTGTCCGACCCACAAATGTGTGGGTATACAACAGAGTTTCCCCTTAGTCGCTGCCTGCAGGGGCAGCGGAAAATGGTCACTAATGTAACCTACATTCATGCATTATGTATATGAATTAAAATTCAGTGCTTAAAGAAAACTTAGGCTTATCTTAAAAGAATAGTTTGACACACTGGGAGATAGGAACTGTCTGTTCTCAATATGAAGTTGCCAGGAAGCCAGCAGAGACTCCAGTTCCTGTGTCCACTGCAGTAAACCCCTGTAAAAGTGCAAAATGTCCTTTTTACACTTTCATTTTTGTACAGATTAACCAACAAGCTTCAGAAGTGTGATTATTTACACCTGTTTCCTGTGTTTATACTAATCTAAGATAATTGGCTGGAGATTATTACTGAGTGTATTTTCCAACATGTCCTTTAAGTTAAGCACAATTATGTATAATTGTACTGTAGTGGTGCTGGATTTTCAAGTGTATGTATTTGCCTATTGCTGTCTAGGCTACTACTAGCAATATAGCACAGTCGGCTCAGTGCAGGAGGTGTCAGGTGCAGCTGCCTGTGGTTAGGGGTTTGTCATTGCTTGTGTACAAGCAGCTGCCAGAATCGAAACATTCTGGGGTCTGCATGAAAGGCCACTTGCTTCGCTGTTTTCAGTTCTTACCCTGAGCCATGAAGTACCCTCACTGGGGGGCTGATTAGCAATTATGGAAGTGTAAAAGTAAAATGGAACAAGCAACCCACAGTCAGTAAGCAGTGAAGATCACCACCGGAACAAATATGCTTTCACACCTCCACAGTTAGGGATGAAATTTCATCTGACTTCTGTTATCAGTCACACTTGAAAAGGGAAAGGACATGGTCTGAAATGACTTTGCACAGTACGTCCTATTGTTAATCTTCCCCTAAGCAGTAAGATAAAGGAAAAACATGAGTCACCTCACTGTGCCTGTGTGGTCTTGAACACAACAAGGTTTTCCCATTAATGAAGCTAGAAGAGAAGTAATTTTGTTTTTTCTCTTTGTTAGTTTATTTTTACATGATATAAAGGATCACTTGAATACCTTCATACATTAATTTTTAAAACCCATTTTAGTCATACAGCTGCTATTTGTACTAGGTTTATTATAGATCAATCTTTTTCCAAACAGTCAGTACAATAATATAAATTGGCTAGAAGGTTCAGGAAATAGACAAACCAAATATTCATATTCATTTATGTAAATGCTGTTATTAATAACTTTGCCCACCTCTGTACCCTCTTACCAATTTGGAAAAGCTAAACCCCAAAAGAAAGCCATTAAAGGCAGTGGAATTTCCCCCACTGAGTGAGATTTTCAGGATACCACCATCACTGCAAACTCAGGCCAAAGACTGTTTCCTTTTATTTAACATGTTTTTGCAACAACAAAAAAAGGCATTTGATTAGAGCATGGTACTGGCATGCAAAAGGTCATGACACAGGATCTGATGTAATTTGGACTGCCCACAAACACTTGCCTGCGTATGCATGATATATATGTAAGTCATTCTTCCATGGCTAATTCTGCTTCCACCCACTAGCACTAATCATGATCAGTACACCTATATCTGGCTTTCTAAACTGCCATTCAACACTCTCCAAAGCCTTTTTCCAACCAAATACCATTTACATATGAAAGCAGCCTACAGCACATCATGAACCATGTGTTGGGATTCTGAAAAAAGATAAAGCTATTGCAGCTGCTATTGATATTTACACGTGGTATGTCTTTGTAACAGTAGAGGGCAGTGTAAGAATGGATATAAAACTAAAGTCTAGTAAAGGTCGAGGGCTGCACACTTCTCATGACTCATCTATTGTAGGAGGAAGCGTTCAGTGTGAAATACTTCTAGTGGATAATGATAATGACAGACCACAATTATAAGTTAAGGAGTCACTTTTGTAAGTGGCTGAAAATATCATCCAGTGCAGTTATTATTCATCTGATCGAATATACTACAGATGATTTAGATGATCTTCTTTGTTTTCAGCTCACTTTCACTTATTATCAAATCATTTTGTTAAAAAAAGACAAAAATAATTTAAAAAGCAGCTTTCAAAAGTTTCTTTTGGTTTACACAGAAACTATGAGAGCCAAAAGAAAGATGTGGAAAAGATGCTACCATATGAACACATCTTTTTTACTTCACAGAAGTGACCCCCTGTTACATATAATACAAACAGGACAACATTACATGCTTTTGAATTTAGTACATCTAATACAGTTGAGATTATATTGTCAGTATGAGCACAGTCTGGCCAGCAAACTGGCTCTGAACATAAATGAACATTATAGACTTTCACGTATGTGAATTATGATCAAATAAAATATCGAGCTCAAAGGGCTTAAACATATGACATACACATAGGTGGATTTCTTTACAAGTGTGATATACACGTAATGGACAGTAGAGAGTTCCACTAAACGCTTTATTGGACAGAGTAGGCCCACCAGAAACCAGAGCCTAGCACCCCATGGCTAACACATGTTTGCTCTGACAGCACTCCACCACTGATAAATAACAGAAGCTCTTCTTCAGCCTGCTGGTGCAGTCGCATTCAGCTGCAGCTCTCCATTGCGTCTCCACAGCCAAGATTGAATCTTCCTCATTCATTAGACTAAGTGGATGAGGCTCTCTAATAGGGGCTCCCTTCCCCTCAATAATTGCTGTTGATTGGCGTAAATTAGACCCTAGTTGCCAGACGAGTGATTCTCAACGACGATAATCCGATTCCCAACTCAAACTAATAGGATTTTAACTCTGGCTTTGGCCTAATGTCCGTCTGCAAACCTTGGCCTGTGGCCCTATGCCCCATCTAGTCGATGTCCTCTGGATCATATCTGGGCCAGGACAAGCTGAAGCCACAGTGGTGTTTGGATACCATAGGGTTGGAGGTCAGGCCATTGCTGTCCTTCACCCCATGCCCCCAGTGACTAATCCACTGCACAACATTCTTGGCATCAATTGGTCATTCATGTGTGCCACTTACATCATCAAGGGAACATGTGTGAATGAGACTGGAGTCTGCTGAAGCACAGAGTGGATGCTGGATGTCTCTGACATGTACTTCCAGTTTAGGCCTGGATACTGAATAAGACCTATGAGAGCTTTGATTTTTGAGAGACAGTCTGGACACAACTCAAACTTGGCAAACAGACACTTGAATCCTTGAAGCCCCTGTTTTGTTCCCGAGGCAGTGATCTCTGGATACACGGTTGACATCAGATGGTGACTGCTTTAGCTCTGTCTCTGCATAATAAAAGTTTTAGTGACACAGCATTAATAATGTTACTGAATGTTGGGAAACGGTCTACTAATATGGATGTTACAAACCATTTGCAGTGTTCTTCCACAGGTTAGAAACATACAGTCATACGGTACTCTATATGAACAGATTTATGAATTGAACCAGTCCAGCCACTGAAAAAACTGAAAAGTAAAATGTAGCATAACTTGCATTTGTATTACAGTCACTTTATGATATAAGAACCGGCAAACATCGTCTTGCTATCTTCAGTGGTTTGTGATATGATGTGAAACAGGATTGAAAAGATGTAGAAACACCAGTCAATCTCAATATCCATCCTCAGGTAGCCAGTCTGGCACTTTTCTATTGTACTTTCCCAACAACATGAAGTCTAGAAGAGGAGCACACTGAATGATCCTTTGTCATTCAGTTGATAAGGGGACGGTGCTACTACTAAGGCCTGAGGACTAATGAATCTCCACTCCATTACCGCTGAATCGGACAGATTGCTCTCCTGGAGAAATGAATTGAGTTTTTTGTATTTGTGAGATCATTCTCCCTCCATTAACTGCTCTTTATCCCGTCTCTTCATCACAGGCAAATCAGGTTAGGCAGCCATGATTAGCTGGGGTGGCCTCCCTTTTTAAAAGGTAATTGGGTTTGGCGGCTCAGCTGATAGTGCCATTAGGACCAATAAAGGCTGGGCTTGGCTCATTGAGTGAAACAGATTCTTCAGCAGCAGATGGCAGATGGAGGGAGAGGGCTCTGATGCACTGAGCCCGAAAACAAAGTTTGTGTAACCAAAGTAGTTTGGGGGCATCCTTCTACCCATATTCCCACCACCACCTCCCCCCAACCAGCCTAATATTTTAGTGTCTTTGTAGTGGTGATGGTGACGTTTTCAAAATGAGAAAATGATGGCTTTTAATATGCTGATCTCTGATTACAAAATGATTCGGCTGTTAGAATGTGCGTGTGTGTTTTTTTTAAATGAGATAATTAATCATTCTCACAGAATTTATTTATAGGTGTAGTTGGGGCAAAGTCACCAAACACTGAAGAAAAGCAGGACAAATGATTCCTGGGAAATGACTTTACACCACTGCCACTGTTGTGTAATGCTTTGCTGTTATAATCAGTGGAACATGGAAATAATCATTTCTCTGATTTCTTGTAAAATTCACTACCACACTGGACTGTATATTAACCTGTTTGTACTGTATGTAAAAACAGCAATCAGCGGTTGATGAAGATCAAAGATGTTGAACGAAGACAGTCAGTGCAACCAACAATCGATCCACACAACTATATCATCTCCTGTCATCTGGACTAAAGGAAAGGTGAACTTGCCAATTCCGAGAAATCCCACAAAGCCCCAGATAACCTTACTGCATCTGGGTCTTCGTCCTATAGGAAAAGGTGCATTAGTGGTGACAGGCGGGCCAGTGGGGCCCGGTGCTGATGGGAGATTTAGACGGCTGGAGGTGGGCTTGTGTATTATGTGGCTGGCCATTGCTGTGTCTGTCTCGGTCTTATCTCTTCCACTAAGGGGGGACCGATCCCCACTGCTCCTCTTATCTGCGGGTTTCGCCCCATTTTCCTTCCCGGAATCATCCCAGTTTAGCAAACTGTGGCTTTAGCAATAAGAAAGATGACTCTTGTAATCTTGTTTTTAATTTCAGCCAACTACAAAGTTCATGTAAAGAAGCCATTTATTTATTTACTTTTTATTTTTTGGTATTGTCTTTAAATCATTTGTGGGATTTGATTTCAAGACATGCTGCAGTCATAATATGATCAGTTAGGTTCTTGCTGACCTTTGGGAAGGGTGTCATTTTGAGCAGAATAAAACAAGCCCAGTTAATAAAGGGCCATTGCACATTTTACTTTGTTGATGCGTTTTCAGTCCTTTGTTAGCAAAGGATTTTGATGCAAAAACAGGTAATTTTAACAGAAATGCAACAATGTGTTTTACTTCTGCATGTCTGTTTCTGTGCTTGCACACACTCTGTGATGTATTGCTCAGCTATAACTAGAGGGTTGCAGTAGATTTCCACCTGAGAGCTGCACATTTCCAGCCTTGCTAAATAAAACATTTTGTCGCCAGGCGCCGGTAAGTGTCCCTCAAAGAGCAGAGGGAGGAAGGGGCAGGGTAAAAAGCGTCCAGGTTAAGTTGTTTGAAAGGCCCCGGGTATTAAGAGGCATTTTACACTTAAGAAGTTGGTTTCGCTGGGTTTTCTGTTTCCCCTCTTATTGATTGATGCTCAACTATCAATGCATAATAGAAAAGCACTCAGAGCAAATGCAGGGTTATGGCCTTGGGAGGGAGTCGGCAGACGAGACTGCAGCACCCCCCCACTCCAATGCCATTATTGGCCCATAAAGGATCCCTCGGGAAGGCCACGGTGTTCAGATCAGCACACACCAAATACCCAATTAAAAAAGGCTTTAAATTCCCTGCTCTTTCCTGGGCAAAAATCAATCTGAATTCAATCTATTCGGCTAGGATTCCGACAGTGCAGGTAATTGCCCATAATCGGCCAGCTAGGTGACAACAGCTTAAAGGGGAGACACTAATACAATCAGGTATTTGCTTTCAGCACACGTCCTGGGCCCAGGCCTCAGCTGTCGAAAAACAGGTAGAGTGCAGTTTATGTAGCCATCAGCCAAAGGCATATATAAAGTTACACAAGTCATCTATTGTAGGGTGCTCAACAGCTGATAAATAGATTCTGTAAAGTACTAGAGGAATGATACTTCCTAAATAACCCATTGCAAAGCTGCAAAAATCTGTTCAGCATTCATCTTCAAAAATAGCTCAACAAAGAACTGGAAAAAAAACGGCGCCCATATTCTTCTATATAAGGCTCACACTGTCAACACGTATTATCAGCATAATTTGCACACAGTCTTCATAGTCATGTCATGGATTATTTCAGTGCAATTCTATACTCCTGCTAAAGACATGGCATACTTAATGGTACAGTAGCATTAGAGAAGTACAGTAAGTTACTTAATGGGGGTATATTGCTGTACATAGCCCCACCCCACCTGGCTGGATGTTTTTCCATTGCCTAATGCTTGTGCTTGCATGCAGCCTTAATATTTCTTGCTCTCAAGCAACTCTCTGGAAGGGGATTTGGCAACTTCCAGATGGTTGACACATTCTGTATGTTAATTGAAACGGACATGGGCTACACAATGAGCTGTTGTAGTGAGCTGACATTTTTCCCAACAGTTTGAAAATGAAACTATAAAACTTATTTAAAAAAGTCCACTGTATAATTTCAAAGGTTTATGAGTACTAAGATGATAAAAACACACTGCATTATTGATAGTTCTTGTAATGCATCCTTGTTTAAAGGTACATATTTTTTGGCACCAACCAAATAATAACATGCATTGAAACCGTAAAGGACATGAAAGATTGTCCAGTAAAAAAAAAAAAAAATACACATTTTGAATTAGAAATTTCTTATTTCTTCTTCTTCAAAAGCATCATAATTTCAAACAAATATAAAATAAATTGAAGAAACAGGAAACTCCACTACGCATAGTTCGTTTTGACAACTTAACAGCACAGTTTATTATTCTTGGTGAAATTTCTTGAGCTCCAGGCCTTTAAGACTTTGTCAAAAATATAGTAAAGTATAAAGGAAAAATGTTTTTGGATGTTTCACGAATAACAGGTACTGCTGTGACCGTCGGATGAAGGTAAACCAAAAGAGAAGAAGCGGTGAGGTGAAAATTGTAATTTTTTATTTTTTACAAAAGCAGAATCTTCCCTGCTTTAAATTTACCCAACTGGTAACATGATGTCCAGGGGTCAGCAGGGGTCAAAAGGTCATGGGCAGCAGGCTACGATTAATGGACCTCTCAATAAAATGGGAGCTAATATTACCAACTCTCTCCCTCAGCCCAACTTCACCAAAGTGGAGAGGGAATTCCTTGTAGCAGACAGCACAGGGCAAACAGCTTGGCTCTTGAAATTACTTTCTATAATGGGTCCAGGCTTTGAGAGTGGAAGTGCACTTTTAATTGACCAATCAAAAGGAAGCAAAGCAGCAAATCTTAGGACACGAAGCAGAAATCCAGTTGAATTTGTTTCATTTCCTGCCAGACCCATTGCCATTTAAGACCATTACACAGTACATCGGTGAAGTTGATTATGCATATATCAAATACCCAGCTGCTGTGAGAGCTTTTGACTTTGTTACATTAATAAGCACAATGAAAATCAATTTATTCTCTTTTATACTAGAGTTTTGTTCCTGTGTTACATAATGAACAATGTGGAAATAATTTATTACAATCTAATTTAGTGACACTTCTAGTATTTCATCTAGATTTTCATTTTGAAAATCTGCAGCTCCTATATTATGAGAACACACATATCATCTACTCTTCAGTTTTTTACTTATACGGTATGTATTTATGCAAGACATGTCCTCAAAAGTCACTAAGTTAGAAACTTAGAAAAGGTGTTTTATATAGCAGAAAGCGTCATACTAGGAGGAAAACAGTCTATTTATTCTAGAGCAGTCACCAGTTACCATCCGTCATGATGAACCCATACAGCTGTTCAGTGCACACGAGTGACTGTGAGTGACATCACTGAATGTGCTCAGCATCCTTTGTCCATAAGGTGGCGTATAATGCTCTCAGTTGTCAAAGCATTCTAACATTCTTATTTCTGTTCTTAACAAAGATTTCAGCTGCAAGGATTCCAGTCAGCATGAATGGCATGAACCTTATATTGTGTAACAAAAACAACCATGTGGTGAAATTATCTAAAGTGTCACTGGTAGAAGAATCTGAATCCTTTACTTCAGTAAAAGTAATAATCACAGTCAGAGATGTGTTAAAACAGCCCACTACAACTACAAGCTCTGGGTTTTAATGTTTTACTTAAAGTGAAGGTACTGAAGTACTATCAGCAAAATATACTCAAGCATCAAAAATCTAAATATATTCATTAGCAATGTAAGCAGCATTTTAATGTTGCAGATGGTTGAAGTGGCGATGCACCTTTTCAAAGCTGATTGTGTGTTTTGTATGTGTTAATATTAAGCAAAGTGTAACTATTACTTAGTTGGCTGTGTTATTTATTGTGTCATGCAAATGGACTCAAAGACGACACAAACAGGATATCTGTTAGACGGTAACATCATTTCTTAGATATAACGTCACATTTTAAACAAATACTTTGCCTTCTACCATCAAGCTCCACAAATAACATGTACCACCATGTTATTTTTTTATTATCATCCATTCATCCATTAATCATGAATAAAGGAGACTTTACTAAAAGGTGTAGCTTTTAAAATCATCACACTGTATAATGAATATAATAAATATAAATGATAGCTCTTTCATATTTAATTTCACTCAAGTAAAATAAAAAAAATCAACATGTACTGTAGCTGCATATCAAGTAAAGGCACCATAATTTCCTGGTGGAAATGGAAAGCACCCAAGTATAAGACTTGAGGAAATATACTTTGTTACTCTTCACTGCTGCAAAGGGCTTCATGAATCCCATATGCTGTTTTTTTGTTAGTATGGAAGAGAAACCCCAGAACTAGAGCATTTTTGTAATATGTTGTTCTAGTTCTGGGCCAGACTGGGAATGGTAATGGTGGCATATAGTGGGGGTTATTTTATTTGAATTTATAGTTATATTTTGCTGCTATGGAATCCAATCTTCACTCCACACACACAATAAAAGGCAACTGTTAGACTTTGATGGGCAATTTTCCAGTGCATTCGTGCTATATAACCTTTGAAAACCAATCAAAAGTAATTTCAGAAGCTTGTATTTGTACATTTCTGCAATGTAACAAAACAACTTTGAAGCTGTTAGTGACTCAAACTGTTGCTTTCACTGTGAGCAGCTTGTATTTGATTTCACAGAGAGGTGGTAAACATGCTGGTTTTTTCCACATCTCTGTTGTTCTAACACGCTCAGCTGAGACAGAGCAGCTCTAAAGTGTCAGCCTGAGGATGTGAGCACTGCAGGTCAGTTTTCACACACATAAACTTACACTTCTCACATTTCAGCCCACAATATGGGTGGATGGATGTGACTGCGAGTGTGTCCTAGCTGGCCCTGGATTAAATGCTGACATACTGAAAAAGCTGAACTAGTGCTGTCAGGATAATGATTGATTACAGTATGCAATATGGCTATATAGTCATTTACTTTAAGAGAGAGACAATACATGGTATATGCATGATGCAATTTTATTTTAAAATGATAAATTACTACATAAAATTAATAATATAACATTATGTGTGTTCTGGCCATGATCTTTAAATGTCAGGTCCTGAACAGCAGTCAACATGATGTTGTTTGTTTTGAGCTGTTTTGTAAATGTAATATAAAATCCACTTCAACACGAGACAAAAATACAATTTCCAAACCAATCTGTGGCCATTTCACTTACCGATAATATTTCTTTCTTTCTTTTTTTTAGTCTTTTAATCTCATCTTAAGCTTGCTGTGTTTCCACAGCACATGTGTCATGTGATTTCAATGTAAAGAGGAAGTGATATGACAAAAAATAGAGCTTATCATTCAGAAAGATGATTCTTTTGTCTGGTGAAATAATATATGGCTATTAAAGCTGATGAATCCCTGGAGGAGACTTTTATTAACTCCATCTCATGTTGATAGGTGTGATGGCACCAGTGTTTTCAGAGAGGGACACTGCAGCTGCTGAAGCATCTGGGGTTTTCATGTCCCCACACAGGGAGCTGAACTGAAGCCCTGAGGATGTGAATGGGACAGAGACCCCACCTTCCCCTACCTCCACCCACTCTTTGCCTTTCTGCCATATCCATGTCAAGCCTGAAGGCCACTCTGTTGTCACAAAGTAAATCAATGTTTCCGCCCGACTTTGACATCCCCTCACCGCTTGCCCATCAAGAGAAGTTGTCCACACATTGATATTCCCCCTCCTCATCCTCTTCCACTCTTTATTATTTTAATTAATCAGGATGGCTGCACCTGTCTGTCAGTTCTGTGGGTCGCCATTTCATGCAAAAGAAAAGTAATTAAAGTGGCTGGCAAAGCATGCTGGGGTTTTGGTTTGGGGCAGAGATGGCGGTGCAACATTGACAAGATGAATTGGATACAGATGCCAGAGCCTTCATTAAATCCACTCCTCCCTCTCTCTCTCTACACCTGAAGCTCTCTTGTGGATGTATAAATGGTTGCTTGAGGACAGCGTGGACATGATGGAAACTCAGATAATTATATTCTTAGAAATATCAAATGTCTTGCAAATATTCCTTCAAGAAACATCCAGGCTTGATGCTTCACAACACTTCAAATCAAGTGTTATTTTTGGTTTCACTATAGTTCAGTGTTATATTTAGATGCTTCCATTTAACATAATATATTCCTATCATCAATATGTAAAAACTTTGATTCACAAGTCTGGTGATTTTCACAGGATTTCTTAAAATGATGAGGGCAGCTGCAAACCTGGGCAAACTCAGAAATGGCACATGCTGTTCAAGATATTGTGCAACCAAAGCTATCAATACATGCTTGAGAGAAATGAGATGACAATATGCTAATGTGTTGGTTACTTCAGTTTGGGGTTTTCTACGGAGATCACAGCAAAAATACTATTGTTGCTGCAGCAACAGAGATGCAGGCTTTGAGCACACTGTTGGAGTCATCTGGATTGTCTTCAAATCAAAAATCCTACTGGGTTGGAGTGCTTTGTTCAAAGACACTCACAGTGTATTTTGGTTGTCATGATTTCAGTTGTGAAGTCTACTTCAGTTTTATAAAAGTGATGGATCTGATTTTCTCTTGAAGTGTTACTAATATAAGCAGTTACTAATCCCAAATGCAATGCTGGAAGCAGATTCAAATGTGATTTTTCCTTTATTTTGAAGCCAGACAAACAATGATTGAGGATTTTATGGGGTGGATGAGGATGAAACTGGTTCAGAACATTTGCAAGTATGACCAAAGATTCAAATCTGCTGTCTGCACAGGAGCTATTGTTTAACATCTAACTAAATGCTCAGACTGTTTAAAGGTATTTTATATGAAATGAATGAATTGGTGGTAAATAATGCTAGTCCGGTCCCAGACCTTTGAAGCAATGCCCACAAATCTGTTCAGCAGTTTGTTCAGATCCAGTAGGTCTGATGTTGTGCCCAGTGACTACAGTAAGAAACCAATCAGAGATTAGTGTACGGAATTAAAAAAGAATATGTCATCTTCCTACAAGTTAGTTACCATCCGAGCTACATTCATGAGAAATAGCAACAAGTGTGGATGAGCCTGACACAACTCTCCAACAGCTTTTAAAAGAAAAGTTTCACACAGACAATTCAACATGTCAGTTACTACACTTTAGAGGTGCAGGTAGACAGATTTCCTCACCTCCAGACAGAGCTAGGTTAGCCATGTCCCCCTGTTTCCAGTCTGTATGCTCAGCTAATGGCTGCTTTCTGTAACTTCATGTTTAACTTAATAGGACATGAAAGTGGGGTCAGGCTTTTACTCTTGGCAAGAAAGTAAAATAAGTGAATTACCCAATATGTCAAACTATTTTTTAAAGTTATTTTTAAGTCATATGTTATTATTAGTGCAGAAAATATGAAATGACAGTTCATTCGGATGATGAGGATGCATTTTAAACATGGACAAATCAAGTATTCAGGTAGTTTAGATTATTGAAAACTGTCATTCAAAATAGAGAAAATTTTGTTTATTTCAGAGGTGGAAAAAAGTTAATAAGCAACAAACCTGACACAGACTCAGTTCAAAACTGAATGAAGTTGAAGACATAAGGAAAGCCAGAGCCAAACCTGAGTCTGTGTGCTGCTGCTGTGGGCACTGACACTCCAGTCACCTCAGCTCTACTGTGCGCATCACTTGGGAGCCTCATAAGAAGACCTCTGTCCCCCCCGCCCCGCTCTGCAAGCCCTTGTTCTTGTTTTGAAATCATTGCCTATGACTTCATTGCACTCATGCATTGGTCACCTGGTGCAATCACATCTTAAGTCATATCTCTGTTAGCTTTATCGCTCTGAGTTTCAATAACCTTCAGATTGTAAGCACCTCCAGGTTGACACAAAGGAAAAGAAACGTCTTTGTCGTGTGTATTAACACTGCCTTTTGGGGGCAACTTAGTGTCAATAAACCCTGCTGCTGGCAAGGCGATGGCAGGCAGCAATGGACAATCAGAGCGTCTGCAGGGGATCTACAGGGATACATAACACGGCAGGGGGTTCTGGGAGGCTCCGCATCTAAGTGGGGACTTGGGGTCTTCCACAGCATTCTGGGTAATGATCTGTATTATGAAGCATCAGAGCACTTTATGAGGGTCCCTGAGAGGGTGGTGGTGGGTACTGTTCTCCAGCTCAGTTAAAACGAGACATGACGCCAAGTAACCTGCAGAACGAGGCCCCAGCTGAAGCTTAGCATTTAAAAACCAACACCCCACCCCACCACCACCCTAAGTCAGTGTCCTCTTCACTGAAAGCAAAGTGCTTTAAAAGGGGAGATGGGAATAGACCCGGGGAGGGTTTGGGAAAAATATGATTATCATCAGGAAAATACAATGAGACCAAGAGTGTTTAATGCACAAATGCACAAAAAGTGATATTTTATTACAGCTTGAAGGCTTTCAAAAATTACTGGAAAAGGCAGGAAAATGTGTCTGAGATGGAGACTTTGAAATGCCTGTTTAACAGGACATAATCGGTTTAACCCTGATGTGTCCTGTCCTTTTCATGCGAAGATATGTTTCTCTGACCCCTGATTTGATTACACAAAACGTCATTTTGGGGAGAAAAACCACTTTGTTGCTATTACTGGTGCATTTTCCAGATGGATGAATGTGAAAAAAGTGGGCTGCATAAGACATCTTGTTTTTTGCTGTCGCTCTCATCTGGGTTACATGACTGACAGTCCATATGTGTATGTGGGTGTGTGTGCAAGTCTTGTTTTAAAGGGGTCTCACATTCCCATAATACATAATGCTGCAATATGAGATAAAACATTTCCTGATTTCATGCTCTTCATAAATGTAACAGCTAACAACATCTGCTTTAAAACTGGGGCTTGAAAAACACTCGGTTGTGACCCATGCATCATTATTAACTGAAACTTGTGTTTGTCTGTTGTGACTTTATTTTATTGTAATTCAGTTACATTACTAAAATAAAAATCCCTCATGCTTAATTCTTTGCAATGATTAATAAAAAATGTTTAAGTTCTGGCCTAATTAAGTATTTGGATGATATCTTTTGAATATGCTGGAAAAGGGATATATTTTTTTAAATAATAGGGTAAATGTGTGCAAAGATGGGTTTCATTTTGGTTTGACTCAAACTGTAATCACAAAAATAAATAATAATCCTGATGAAACATAATAAACTCCAAGCAAATACCATTAAAACCAAGAAATAGATTCATTTTGGCTTTTCATGAATCAAGCCCTCTCTAAATGAAGACATCCACCACTTAAGACCATCACACATGCATCTTACAAGCTGAGTGCCGCTTTCATACTAAATCCCACTGTGGAACATCCCAACAAAGTTAATCTCAAAGTTAATAGCCTTTGCTCTGAGGCCTTTCATTACAAAACGCCATCATGTCAGAGGATGTAATCAAATTGTAATTTGAAAAGCTCCTTGAACCTCACAGAAAAGCACTTTCACTCCAAAATGAATCCTTGTCACTTTGCTGTGAAACCCTTCACACTGTTCTGTCTGACAAATCTCCATCTCTTCTTTCCCTTTTGTTGCTCTAATAGGTAATATTATCCCATATTAATGGTGCCGGTGGCTATGTGCTGCTACTAGCCAAGTGAACGGGTGACTACAGATCAGCAGGGTGAGGCGGGCAGATCATTAACCATAATTACCTCCAGCTAATCCACTTCCAAGCAGTACAAAATAAACAGCCAGGCCCATTAGAGGAGCTGACTGTCAGCCTGCAAGTGGCCTGTGGCTCCTTTGGCAATGATCTAAACCCACAGGGGGATAAGAGAAGGGGGTGGGGGTACATGAGTGATGGCGACTCCTACTACTCCTCTTCCACCTGACTGTGGGGGTTATAACATGTAAGGTGGCGGTGTTGTGGCTTTGCTGGCTACATGCTGGCAGTGCTGGTGCTTTTGTTTTGCTTCACCCCACCGCCTCCCCCACCCGTCTCCCTTTCATGTACCCAGATGGTGTTCATTTTGACCTGCTCTGTGTTTGCCCCCCTTCCCCATTTTCATGTCCCATTCATTCTCTGCCTGCAGGCGTCTTCCCTCTCTCTTTCTCTCTCTCTCTCTCTCTCTCTCTCACACACACACACGGAGAGTTAACACGATTAAGCTCATTTCAGGGCTTTCACTTCTGTGTGCAAATGATTTATTTGCATAGCCATTATTATCTGTTCCGAATGTCAAAGTACACTTATGTTCTTGAGGTGAATATTCAGTGATGTATTCAACAGTTGCTCAGGCCTCCTATAGCTTCCTTTCTACAAACCAAACCAAACATTTAATTTTGTTCCATCTTATTTTAGCTATTTAAATAGGCAGGTAAACGAAAGACATACGAGACACAGAATTTTGCATAATTTTAATTTGCACATCTTGCAAATTAAAGTGACAGCTATGAAAACATCTAATATTGTTATGGAAGTTCTCATTTATCATCTTTTGACCTCCCAACCAGCACCATTTTAGATGATGCAATCATCGGCTGCTTCCTTTTAAACCATACAGCCCAGTTAAAAGCCACTTTACATTAAAACATATAAAGTAAAAAGGTAGTAGGCTAACGTACACTGAATTTTACATAGAGTATATTCACTACTGAACGATACTTAAGGTGAGTACACCACAGACGTAAGGCAACAGGTAAATCATAACAAGAGGAGGAGAAGGAATGAAGAAACAATAAATGTGTTTAGTCAGATTTTCTTTCACACACACATTCATGGTTCTTGTTCAGTTTTTTAGAGTACATACAGTACAGTAGTGTATTAAGATACTTTGACAACCAAGATAACACAATCTAGGAATGGTAGCTACATACTGTAAGTAAAGGTCTAGTTAGCTCACCTGTATTGTTCACTGCTACAACACAGGCTACTGATCCTACAGTCACAGTTTCACATGAGCTGAGTCAGGTGGGTCTTTTTTTAGGGGAAAACCCACATAGGAAATGACACATTGTTTTGTGCACAGCAGCGGCTGCTGTTGTTTTTGTTATGGTCTACACATCAAGAAAAAGCTAGCATGAAAGCTTTCTAGACAGTAGTTATTGTTTTGAGTGCATTTTTGTGCCATTAACACAAAGTCAGAATCACATATACACAAACAGACACTTTAAGTTTTCATATTTTCTTCAGCTGGCTCATATGGATGTGAGAAAGTGTCAGCGCAAGTGACAGTTTCGCTGGTGAACATTCATGTCTATTTGTCTTCGCTCTTGGCTCTCTTTCAGGTGACTATTGAGGTTCGTGTCTGTGCATCTGATGAAATGGAGGCACTCATCCACAGAGCAGCTTTCAGACAGAGAGATGAGGGAAGACTCATCTCAGTCTCTGTGATGTTTGTGAACCTGCAGCAGCTTTCAGCATCCAGCGAATGACCAGCCAGCAGCTAAAAAACTGATACATTAACCTTGTGTTTGATACAAACTGATTGTGTTATTCCCGCTGTGGTTTTGGTTAACATGACACTGGCCTTTAAAAGGATTCAAAGTGTCAAACTAAAACAAACCTCACCACATCATCGGCGGCAGCCCAGTAACTCATGGATGGAGTGAGAAAGCAATGGAAATTTAATTTCCTTGCAATTAGAGCCTTTCCCTCATAATGAAATCTGAAAGGGGATTCTTCAGGCATTGTTCATTATTTTCTTTGAAATCACAGGCTTTTGACACAGGAAATCCAATTCATCAGGCGCTGGGTAGACTTCATTTTGCATCAACGGGAAGTGAGAACAGCCCTGCCAAAGGCTTTTTAATTCACTGGGAGCTTGGGGCTGACATTCTCAGAAAAAAACAAATCAGAGATGGAAAAATTCCAAATGCTAACCAGTTGTACATAGGCTAACAGAGCCAACAGGCTCAGCTCAAGTCTCATTGTTGAGATACGGATAATCATTGTGGAATATAATAAAATCCATTTAATGTTCTTTGATATCTCACTGAAAGCAGCCAAAGAGCTACAGGAAAAGACTTGACACCATTTTTTAAATAAAATATTCATCTAAATATTAATAATTAACATCAATCTAAAAACTTTTGCAAGTCAAAATAAAGATAAAAAAAACAACAGTACAGAAACCTCTGTCAGCTTGTGCCTCTCATGCATTATTCCAGTGCCAGAGGTAACTCTCCTGAAAACCCCCAAAATTACTACATGGTGACTGTTTCTAGACACAGACAGTTGTGTGACAACACTTACCCAAATTCTGAAAGCATTTCCTGAATCCTCATACACTTTCCCAGTGATCCAGAATCAAAATGACGAATGAACAAGCTGTAAGGAGGCTAAAAGAGGATTTTATGGGGCAAAACTGGGAATCAGTTTACAGAGAGGAAGACTTACATAAAGCATATGAGCAATTTTTAAATATATTTAAGAAAGTATATGACAGGAACTGTCCTCGTAAGCAGTATAAAAACAAAAGGAAGTACAGTGGGAAACCGTGGATGAGTAAGGGATTACAGAATGCATGTAAAAAGAAGAATGTGTTATATAAGGAATTCATAAAGGACAGATCAAAGAAGGCAGAAGAAAAATATAAGTCGTATAAGAACAAATTAACTCAGATTTTGAGGAGATGTAAGAAACAATATTAC
>NW_018128124.1:248858-252076 GCF_001952655.1 Monopterus albus
GAAAGCACTACGCATTTTGTATTCCTCATTGATTCTACCATACTTAGAGTATGGCATTGAAAACTGGGGAAATACATATATAAGCTCACTTCAACCATTGTATATATTACAAAAAAGAGAGATAAGAATTGTGCATAAGATGGGATATAGGGATCACACCAATGTAGCTTTCATACAGTCTAAATTGTTACAATTTTTTGATTTAGTGGGATATAAGACTGCTGTGTTTTTGTATAAAGCCAGGAACAATTTATTACCTGGTGGAATTCAAAAACTATTTAATGAAAGGGAAGGGGGATACAATTTAAGGGGTCAGTTAAATTTAAAAATTCATGCTATACGTACAACCAAAAAAAGATTCTGTATTTCTATAAGTGGGGTAAAACTATGGAATAATTTAAGTGTGGACATAAAAAATAGTAATAGAATTGACGAGTTTAAACATAAATATAAAGGTATGTGTCAATCAAGATATATGCAAGAACAGGCTCAATGATTAATTAGATGGAACATTGTGGGTGTGGTGTATGAATGTTAACACTCTGTAATAATTCTTTAGTATATTACTTGTGTGGTGTAGAAGATAATTATTTATGTAGAGATACTGCTTGCAAACCAATGATGGTAAGATGATGTCATGGGGTAGGACTGGATAAGTCTGACTTCTTCCTACTCCGTTCAAGCATGTTCTAGCTATAAGCAAATTGATATTGGATAAGCATTTGTTGGATATGTGTAAAATTATGTGTGTTGATATATCAACTGTCTTTACATGCTTGAAAGAATAAATAAATCAAAATCAAATCAAAAAATAATCTCGTACAGTCTAGAAAATATATAATTTTATTCCGTTTCTAAGGTATGGGTCTCCACATAAACAAAGATGGCTACATCATGTATTTGTTGCCATGTCAATGTTAACCTCTAAGTTCACTAAGAAAAAGTAAAAGTTATTTCATGTTTTACCTTAGAGGTACTTTCCCTTATTTTTATAAAACTATATGTGGACTACCAGATGGTTGAATTTAATAATAAATAGCCACAAAAGTTCATTAAATCATAGGAGAATTTTCTTTGACTGAAAACAAATCTACACCAGCTGAACAGCCTTAAGAATCAAAACATATATTAAATATTATATCTACAAGCTTGGCCAAATCTGCTTGCCAGCACTTTATGTGGCTGCTTGAAAGAGAAGAGAGTCCAGCCAAAGTTAGCAATCAATCCCTGCCTATAAATCACATGACCGGAGGAAGGGAGACAGATACATTGCAAATCAGTGATCAGGTTCACTCTGCTTGAAGCACAGCAAAGTTATTGGGTTTCACCAACAGGTGCATTGTACTCAGATTTCCAAAGTGTTTCCTTTTATTTTGAGCAACACCTGCTCTTATTGTTACAAACTTTCTTTTCCAGATCAAGTGATCCTGTTTCCAGCAGTAACCCAGAGCAACACTAAAAGCCACCCAACCCAAGAACAACCGGGAAACATTAACCGCCCGCTCCGCTACCCACTAATGGATCGGACCCATTTCATCAGCAATCTGACATTTAATGAATATATATTTTATCTTCCCGTGCCAGTTATCGGAATGTCCTCCCCGTTCCGAGAAATGGCCGCCTTGGGACTCTTTTGAACAGACCTTTTTTCCTTCGACTGGCACCTGTACGCCAATCGCACTCGCTGCAACCGGCCCACAATCCTCCCTTGTTTTTCCCCTCTTCCCTCTCTGTCTTCAATATGGTACGCGGATTAATAATTCATGGCCAGTTATTAGGGCCAGTTCAATAGGAGATCTGCTGATGGAGGGTCGGTGCTCGCTGAGCGTGCCCGGAGGGATGCTGCGTGTTGTTGTGTCAGCCCCCATCTGCCAGAATGCAATAAGGCAAACAATGGAGGCCTTGATTTCCAGCAGCAGGCCCATAATCTTTAAATGGCTATTAGCTGAAGAGTGCAACCAGTCAATAACCGACAAAATCCTTTTAAAAGCTTCTCTCTCTTTCATTCCATCTCTCTCTCCTTCTCCATTCCTCTTGATCTTTCTTTTTTCTCAGCCTCTCAGTCACTTTCTTCTTTTTCTTGTTTCTGGTCAAATTAGGACACAACAATAAAACTCTTATCATGTGAGTTTCAATGTCAGCAGTGGCAGGAAGAGCCGTTATCAGTGGTGGCAGCCAAAATGTGAACAACTGAGCTCCAAATCCATCTTCTGATCATCTCAAGAATCATGAAACTCCAACAGACAGTAGGTTGACAGCATGTTACCTCACATGACTTGTACATACAATGCCTTAGATTTTCTTACAAAATGTATGAATATTTCATATAGTTTTCTCAGCCTAAAAACATAAATATTCACAATAGGGGAAATGTTTTCCAGTGAAGTCTGTGTTGTCAGAAGAATCTTCTAGCATCAAGTGAGAGTGCCTTGAAATGAAACAGTTGTCTCCCAGTGACATTGTATGGATGATATACTTCTCCTTTTGCTATCAATCACAGGAGATGCGGCTTGAAAGAGATTGAATTACTGTTTACAAGGATGAGATTAAATTGTTTTTAATATACAATGTTATGAAAGCAATAACCTTTTTGATGGCCGCAATCATATCCTAATAAAACTGATATTCATTAGTGTCAGGGAATATTCCCTGCTTCCAATCTCTGTGAACTAATACGCTACCTGAATCACCACGACTGGTACACAAACAAATCCTGTTGTCCTTAATGCCTGACAAGGTAAACAACACAGGCTCTGGGTAAACAACACACCATTTACAGTTCAAGCTTCAGCAGTCAGGAGGAGGGACCACATGTTTTGATTTGCGGTTAAAAAGTCAGATATCTACCGCTATCTACCACAGAATATTATAGATTTCTATAAGGGGTGATTGGGTTGTTGATTAAGTACTCACTGAACACTTGTGCTAAGATTTATTACTGTCCAAACTCCGTTTTTATTTTGTCATTTTCTATTATGGTGTAAAAGCTCCTTATCCACCAGGCTTCATGAGCTCACTCCCTCTAACATTTTCACTTGCTTATAAAGTGAGGGTGACACTGCATTTCAGTGACAAAAGCTGCAATGTCCTCAAGCCAAAATATTGAAGATGTTTTTTTATGTATTTCTGCTTTCATAAACTTGCTTACTCACATGCATTATGAAATTTTATTTTATGACTTTTAGGCTACAGCTCAGAAATAAATTAGATATGATTTG
>NW_018128124.1:252245-284054 GCF_001952655.1 Monopterus albus
CAGGAAAGCATTCAGTGTTGGTGCAATTCTTTCTGGTCTCCAGTATGAGTCAACAAAGGTCATAATGCAGATTACTTATTTTCTAATGGGACCCAAAATCTTGAGTGTGAGGTATTTACTCCCTGTTGGATTCATTTCATTGTACTCCAACAGCAATTTCTTACAGAAAGTATCGAAACATCCTTGCGACCTTTTTAAACCACTCCTCCAACCATATACTCAAAATGTTCAAAATGCACTTCTCTCTAAATCCTGTTGTGTCAATAAAAACTTTTTGAACTTAAGAAGTACACTGATGGACAACAAGTGTTCAAAACTCTCAGTACATTATGTTCCAATACTTATATGTTTGACAAAATATGGCTGAACACATGGTTACTTATTGAAGTAATGTATCATATGTTGTCCTACAGTGTCCAATGCTACATAAAAATGAACTGGCCCAGAAAACAGTAAACACACAAAAATGCTAGCTGAGTGGCTCATAAATTTCTTTACAAAATTATGCATTATAAGTGCATCAGATCTTTCTGAAATGTTCTGTAGTTGCATTATGCATTACTGTGTTTCCCATAATCACAGAGGCAAACACTCAATCTGAAGTTAAAGTACCTGCAGTCATTCGTTCTTTCCACAGCTCTCAGTTTGCCACAAACTCACTAAGAGCCATGGAAAGAATGAGGGAGTCAAAAACATCACCTTAAACAGATTGGCACATAGGTTACCACATTGTCACGCATCAGCGCTGGTGTTTTGACAAGCCAGCATGACCTCTGAGTTGCACAATCACATAATCACAACTGGTCAGGTCAAAGGTCAACGCTAATGGATGGAGTAGCAAGGGAAGCAGCTTTATGTCAAAGTGTGAGCATTTGAAGGGCGGTATTAAAGCTACACTGCCATTAAGACTGTGGGACTTTCCTAAAAGCACATATAAAATTCATATTTTTATGTATAAAAGTTGATATTTTACAGGTAAAATAGCCAAAAAACAACCATATGTAGCTACATCAGATTTTATCACATGTGAAATGTGTTTAAATAGTTAAATTACATATGAAATAAAAATTATAATTGTGTGGTCATACATATAAAAAGTCAGGAAGTCATATGTAATATATAGATGTCATTTTTTCACAGTGAGATATATTTCACTGATGAATTCACAAGAGCTTTTTCTCTAACAAAAACATTGTTATGAGATGCAAAATTAGATATAGTATCCTTAAACAAAAAACTGCTGACAGTTGATGTGTATAGGGAGACTATCAAAATAAAAGTTCCCATTGTTTGGTTTTGGTCCAAGGCTAACATGCCCACAAAGGAAACATAACATACTGAATGCCCAGTCTACATATAGGAAACATCTCAGTATGGGTCCCAACCTTCGCCATCTTTTTTAATCTGCTGTCTCTTTCTCCCGCTCTCTCCTTGCCTCTCCCATTAGGCTTTGCTTTCTCCCCTTCTTTCTGCATTTATCTTTCCCTTTTTTCATTGCTTGCTCTCCTTCTCCGCCTCTGCTTGTTGTCTTTCACTCTTTTCTCTCCATCCTTCTTACTCCCCTCCTCTCCCTCTCCTCCTCGGCATCCCTCAATATCCACCCGACAGAGAGTCATCCATCTTCATTGGGGAGACACATGTGCTGTTTTGACAGTATGGGCTCTGACGGAGCGAGAGGAAGGAAAGCAGCAGCCCCATGACAGCAAAGACACTTTATCAGTGGGAAAACACATCCAACCATCAATTACTGAAGCCCATCCAACTCCACCAACACATAGTATTAGCTATTGTCGCTACCGTCTGGCTCAGTGATCCACCATCACTGGAGAGGTGTTAAATCAATCTAGCAAATTAATTCTCTATTAGTTAATGCTGTGGGATAAACATAGTTTGACATAAAAAGTACAGGTCCAAAATATTTGGTGCTCACAAAGACCTGCTGAAATTTAATTGGCACTTTGGTGCCTTCATTGTACTAACTTCTTTGTAATTGAATATTTATTGATTTTAACTAAAATAAACATAACACGAAACTCCAGTAAACGTGGACTGAACTTTACCCAACTCCCACCCTGTGTGGGTTTTGGTACTGTAAGTCCGAGGTAAGAAGATGTAAACAAAGAATAGCTCAGTCAACAACAATGTCCATCCAGAACTCAACTGTTTCAGGAGAGGATGGGTTTATACTAGCAGTTGAAAGATCCTGATATAGAATCTCTAATAACATGTTATGCTATGACTGTGTGGAAGAGTCCAGGACTGAACAATAGTTTTTTTGGCTGCTGACAGTCCAGCAGGCCGAACCATATAAGAGTTGCTTTGGGAAGCAATAGTTCAGAAGAGTTGTTCAGGAGATGAAGTGCTGGGTCCATCGGGAAGTTCACCTTTGTCAGGGTAGAGATAACTCATTTTGTCTCTTGCCAGAGGCATTGTACCTTTGGACAGACCCATACCATATGTACCAAAGTGTCCAGAGTGTCCAGGGGACATGATGCACAGTCTGGGCTGGGGTTGTTGTTAATTACGCTTTATATTTCAAATATGCTGTTTTTGTTTTTGGTGAAAGTGGAAAATGCCTTATCTCCTATGTAGCATAACATTTTTAGTGCCTAAAGTAGCTTTTTGCAAAAATAAATGGAGCATCAGGGTTTGAATTAGTGTTGTTTTAATGTCAGTCAGGAATTGAGATGAAAATCATCATTTATCCAATAGAAAATCTTGTGAATTATTGCTTCACTAACTGGCCATTCATCATTCTAACGTCTTTTTACAAACAGCAGTTTGATTGACAGAGGATGATCAATCTAATATGAAAGACAACAGTGATATACTGTAACTGATTTAGAGATGGAATCATTTGTAATCGCTGTCAGAGCTCATCTTAGTCTGTCGTGCCATTTGGAGTGGTCCTACTTTGACCTAAAGATGACAGTTTACAATTAAGTACAGTGCCTTGAGGCTGAGAGAATATGACAGGCACATCCTTGACAGTCACCATAAGGGCTTTAATAACATTGCTGCCAGTCAAACTGTGACAAGTCTCTCCTCTGTTGCTTTTTGTTGTCACTGAATCCAGTAAAAAACAAAAAAAAAACCTTTGAAGGAGAATCAATATGCCTACAGACACAATTCTGATTTTGGGAAACTAGCAAAACAGTGCCTATATTACAGTTCACAGTAGATTGTAACACATCTTCTATTGTTTTTGCTTTGTACAACACTGCATTTCACAATGGCTTTTAGGAGCTGACCCTCAGATTAAACGATTATATCCATCTATTGGTTTCCACTGGTTTGTTATGGGAATCAGTATGAATTATGAATTCCATCGCAGTGAAGTCAGCTTTAATTTTTCAGTTACATTATCAAGATACAGTACAGTAATGCAGTGCCACTGTTTCAGTTTAAATCAATCCTTTCTTAAATGTCATTGCTACACAGTGATAGTGTAACACTGATAAAGTTACTGAGGTGTAATGTAGACAGTGAAAATGAAGTCTGCACTACAACTCAAGCAGGTTTAGTCATAGATTCACAGTACTACATGGACAGTGGTTGAAAATGAACAATTTAACCTTTGTAAAGCCAAAGAGCTTGAGAACCAAAACAGAAAGAAATGTATGAATGACAGACTATAATGGTAGGCTATCTTCAAATTGCTTCACATCATTAATAGTACTGAACATGTTTCAAAAATACTTCTTTGCCATTTTGACATCGTGCTGACCACAGTAATCAGTCTTTGATTTACCACCAGAGTGATCCTCAGTGATTTTATTTGTGCCTAATGTTGTTTTTAAAGTTGTCACATAAATCACGTCAAATCAAGAGGAGGGGGAGATGATTCTCCCCTTCTCCCCCGTGTATTAGCTCACTTCCTGTCTGGAGGCGCCTATACCAAGACACTCGCTCAGCGCTTCCTCTTGATGACCCTCTGAGGTACATTTGGTGTCAGCGTGAACAGCTTGTTTTCCTTTTCTCCCTCAGATTTCCTCTCTTGCTCCCTCTCTTGATCTGTCTCCCTATCATGGCTCCAATTTTTTCTTTAGTCTGAAGTGCTGTTGCTTTATTGGACGCAGATTTGAGAGGGCGTGGTACCAGATTGTTGGCCGCTGGGGAGCATGGCCATGACATGCAGGTCTGAGAAGAAGTACAGAAAGAGCTCCTCTCTGCCCCCATCCATCATCCATGAGCCCTAATCACCCAGTGATGGAGAACATACAGGATGGAAGAGGAGAGAGTTCAGGTTGACAGACATGTGTGTGTTGTACAACAGAAGTAATCCAGCCATCTACTATGAGCCACTTTCTTCTCAAGCTTTATTTTTCCATAGGAGGATTGCAGTCTTGGCATCACAGGTTATATAGTGGAGCCCTCATCTCACAGGAATGATTTGTAGTCAGTGATTTCCTCTTATCTTGTTTGTCTTGAGGTACAATAACAGGGCAATAAATGAATACTGAGCAGAACAATCACAAGCTGTAAACAATCTTTGAAAGAGATTTTGGAGTTAATGGTGTAACAGGTGATGATACCATGCTAGAATAATGAATTACTGTTCTTCACTGGCTGACAGTGACAATTCAGAGATCAGAGTTGAACAAAAGGTGAAGCCTGATTTGTGAGCCTGTCACAGGATGATCTAAATGAAGAATGCATCACACCACTAGTCCTGTCCGTCCTCCAAAATCCAACAAAACACCACATCTCACATGTAGGGTTACCAGTAACTAAAACCACTCTCAAGCTCTAGTTGCCTATTACAAGCCGGCTGCCATTTTGAAAATTTCCTGCGCAAAAACAAGATGGAGGCGGGAATTAAATAAAGCTTATTTATTACTAACATCATCTGTTCAATCTGCTAACAAAATGTTGATAATTGCTAATTAACTAGCACACTGACACATAATATTAACACACATAATATATATTACCAAACACACCATGGTCCAACGGGCCACTGACAAGCTAAACTGAACATTTTGGGATTCTCTCAAGGGTTCCCATCAGTAGATGATGATTATAGATGAAACAGTTCTCATTCACTTTCTCCAACCTTCACTTTTACTTGGTAGTGCTGGTAGTGAAAAACAAATTTAATATGCATGAACTACAGCACAAAACTATTCCACTTTCAAATAATAAAATTGACAAAAACACAATCTTCTGATTTACATTATATTAACCTCTTTATGCCAGCTGTGTGACAAGTGGCCTCCTCCAAACTGGATTGAGCTCCATGTTGTTGCAATCATTTTGAAACTAACTGCTGATCTGATTATGAGAAAGTCTCACCTACTTAGCAGTGGTAACAATAGAAACCATTGAGCAATTCATTGGAAAGAAGTCAACAGTGGGCTGGCACCAGATTAATCCCCAGATATGAAGAATCCACTGCCAAAATAACAATTTAACACATCAGAAAAGAAACCACAAACAGTTTCCAAAAAGAGAACAGAGAACACATACAGTATGTTCAAAACAAAAGAGTAGGGATTTCATTTGCTAAAATCAATTACATTCTCAAAGCTGGTGTTACACTTTTCAAATACTGGATTTGCAAGGAGGATAGAAAACAATACACACACAACAACAACACACAGTCACGTTACAAAAGAAGAGTGCCTCATCAGCAATTAGATAGAGAACTTTTCCTGGACAACATCAATCATATCCAAGTTTCCTCCCACGTCTCGTTTTTATTTTGTCACCAAAATGATTAATAGTCACTTAGAGTATTATTGTGCAGCATGTTGCCGCGGCTCCTGCAATTACACAACACTTAGCTTCTCAGCAGTCAGCAGTGCATGCAGGGAAGAGGATATTGTGGGTTCACATGGCAGAGGAGCTGAGGCAGAGGTTAACACATTTGCAGAGAGGATGTGTCACTTTCAGTACATCTGTTTTACCGACAATGTCTGCAAACCACTCGCAGCTTAGAGTATGTCATTAAAGCAAATGTTAGCCATAGAATTGTAGGATTTTGGCAGTGATAATATAATAACAGGCAATACATATTTTCATTGATGAATTTTCTGTTGAAAAACAAAACAAATGTCAGCTGTCAAAAAGAAAATGACTCACCCCTAGTCTTTCCTCATGGTTTGAATATTTAATTGCATTGACTGCAGCTGCAGATTTATGATGCCCAGTCTATTGACCTATTGATATTTTAATTAAATTTGAAGACTTTTCAGCTTTAAACAACCTGAAACATTATTACATGAACTGTGCTGTGTTGCATCTCTAATACAAAGTTAAGCCATGCAGCAGAGTAGCTGCAATGTGAATAAGAAAAATAAAATACCACATAACCTCATTCAGTGCAGCCATTATCACTGATAAATACTAAAGTAATGCACAAGCTGTTATTCCAGGTAGGACTGTGCCTCATTTATCAATGTCAGGTGAAAGGTTTTGCAAGACAAAGACCCATTATGAGCTCAGACTAAGTGTGTCTTCTTTCTGAGTAATATATGATGGCCATTTGTTTTCACTGTCCCACGTAGTAAAGATATGATTGATTCTCATCTCAGGAGACAAAAGGCAGGATTGAACTGACAGCATCATTTGCTAATGTAATGACCTGTAAAGATAGGCCTTTGACTTTTCTACTCCAAAATGTAGGACTAGTATGTTAACATAACTGTCTATAACCTTTTTATATCATTTCAGATATCACAAATTGGAAGAATGAAGCTCATAAAATCTCCAACAAGTCAATATTTCCAGAGTAAATCTGCATTATAAGTATGTATTTATAAATGTACAGCACTGTTTTAATATTTGCCCATTTTCCATGTTACACACTGCACAAGTAGTAGAGCATAGAGCTGGTTACCTTGCTGAGGAGTGGCAGGTGTGCAGCCCGTCACCTGCAGCTCTTCATCTTTCTCGTTCAGTTACCAGCTGCACTATTTGAAACAAATCTGCTGTCATAAAATCCTCCCACTGACCACCATCTTCGATGCACTTTTGATGAAGAGTCATACTAACTTACAAAAATCCTGCATTTTGTGTGACTACTTCACAATAAAAGCCCGACACTTAGCCTTGTCACTTAGCTGTTTGAATACAAAGTGGCAGGAAGTGTTTGGTTTGCTTTAGCAGCAACATAATAAAGTCATATGAATGAAATAAAATTACAAACAGTGGTTTTGATGTAAGCAGCAAAAATACAGCAGGCAGTGTGAATTCCTGTGCATGATTGGCTGACTCCACCACTAACAGTGAAAACTACTGCTGTACATAGAGGGGTGCTTATAGGGTGAACTGAATGGTTTCAGGGTTTGAATTCCTCACAGTCTTGAGGACTATATCTTTAAATTATGTAACCCTTAAATGCAGCATATTGGTAATAATGGCTTCTACCTTCAAATCAATAAAACACTATATTTTGATGCAGTGTTTAGGTGAAATTATACTTAGCAAAACATTAAACATTTTGTTCTTCAGCTTGTGTCTTTGGTGAAAAGGCACAACAGTACCTGCCCCTCATGAATCATATTACAGATCTTAGTTTGATGTAGTTTAAGATGGATGGCTCCTGTCATTCATTCTTTACTTTGTAATAAATTGTGTTTATTTTTCAATCTGTCAACCTGTAGTCCTTCAACAGAGAGAGAGAAAAAACCTGCTTTTTCAACTTGGGCCTGCAAAACTGTGCACGGTCTGCCTTAGAAAACTGATTTCAAATTCATATGAGATTCTGACATGTTTGTTTTGGCCTTGAGCACCAAGAAAACAACATGGAAACCCCTCTTAAAGATTTCATGTTCCTCCTTCTTTCCACCCTCTCTGCTGGCATCGGCCATTAAAGCACTCATGGTGTTCACTTTATCATTCTTATGACCCCCATCTTTGACATCAGTACTGAGGCTTTCCTCCCCCTCTGTCTCTAATTTATCATCCTTTATAGAGACTAATAGGCTAGAGGTGACACCAGGGAGAGCTGCCGACAACTCCTGGCTGCTCAGATCCACTCAGAGTGAAGGGTTTTCATTTGCTTCCAAGACGCTGCAGTATTCACTTGTTGCAAGAGCACCCAATTTTCTCCTGGCTTGGAGCACAAAACCAAATCTTTACAAGGCCTCTTAAACCGAACCATATAGCCCAAGTTTAGAAGTCCTGTATGCTGCTGTTTGCCTCCTGATTGACTTGTGCTGTTAATATTACTTGAATCATATTAAATTTTGGAATTCACCTGACTCAGCTGCATATTGTTGTAAGATGCACAGAAAACACCTTTTTGTACAAATGAAATATACGTACTTGGTCTCCATCTGAGATCTCCGCAATTATTCCGAATTTTGAGCACATAAGCTAGCCATACCTCTAGCATAGCGACAGAGTCTCCTTTTATAACATCAGCAAGACCCATGCTAAAGTATTAATTCAGCTTAGGTTTACATAAAAATGGAAGTTAATTGTAGTTAAAATGTCAACACTGACAACTAGCATTGGTTGGAAGAAGATATGGGCAAAGTCTGGTCAAACTCTTTGCAACCATCCATCACATCAACTTTCATAATCTCATCTTTAATTTCATTTTTTTTATTAAATGACCACTGTCACACTGTCAGTACTGCACATCATCAGTTAATGTTAAACGAAAGCAGAGACTTACATGAACATAGTTTGTAGGAGACTTTCTGCACTGGAGCTCCATGATGTAATCAAGAAGTCAAGAGGTCACTTGTGATGGAACAGCAACACTATTGTTATGAACTTGTTGATGCATTTCTGTCTAATACTTTCTGTTGATATTAGCATGATGACTTTGTCATTTATGTTCTGCAGTTGTACTTAAATGTAACAGCAAACATGTTGCGACCCCAAGGAGACAGTATAAGTGCAATGCCTCGGGGGAGTGAGTCAGATCTTTTAGTAGATGCAAAGCACTTAGTTGGCTGGAAACACAAATCTTCAGCAGCACAGTTTAGGGAATCACTGAAAAACAGCTACAAGGAGAAAGCATATAATAAATATTTAAATTTCTACATATACATTTGTTTATCATCTTTGAGTTGCTGAGGAGACAAAATATTGCAGGCTACTTAGCAAAACTAAAAAAGGCGGATAGAGTATTATATTACCAAAAGCATTATTTGTTTAATCTACAGGTAGACAGTCAGATTGGTGAGCTGAGGTATAGATCTCATCATCTAAATAAATGAGAAATTATTAGGTGAATTAACAAGGCAATGATATCATAATTTAACCATCCCAATTTTAGACAACGTGGGAAGAAGATGTTAAATTACTCCACTCAGAAACCACTCATCTCTTAATAGTATTTCCAGGAAAGCGTAATAATGTTTGATTAACCAGGATGTGTTTCCTTTGGGGAGAAAAATATTAGGTTGAGAAATGTTTATTTCTAAGCCGAATAATGAGGGACATTTATCCAGGCTGGAATGCCTGAGAAAAAACAAAAACACTCTAAGAGTTTTTCTTCACAGGAAAACCAAGCCATAGCTTATAAATCCAGGCATTAATACAGTGAAAATATATATCAGTTGAACTATAACTTGATGCTCTAAATGCTAACCATTTGAATTATAAATGTGCCATAAAGCAGAGTTAAAAATAACCTCTGTAACTGTATCTAGTGTGGTAATAGTGTGTGCAGTCTTTGGAGCCTGGCAGTAATACTTGTGTGCTTTTCTGTCTTTCTGAGCTTTCCATAAGGCTAAAGTCAGCACGAATACCTCTGAAGACATATTGTGGCACATCTGGTCTTTATTTGGACTAGATTTACCTTGTGACAGCCACAAATAGAGAATATTGTTATGCAGAAATGCACTTGTCCTATAAGACACTACAGCTAACCTGACAATCTGTGACAGAATGTGCCTTAAATATTAATAACATTGTGCTTATGAACTGTGTTCCACACTAGACAGGTAATCCAACCATTTTTGATGCTGTTTGTTTTATTCATCTCACTCCTGGTTATTTGACAACTGTAGTCTTAAAGGCATTCTACATAATTTCTTTTCAGCCTAGAGGGTCGGACTAGACTCCAAACAAGGTTGTATCATAAGCCACTCTGTGGTGCTCTGTCCCTCCTGTCCTGTTTTCTGAAGCTATGATGTGAACTATGGATGTGTGGTTACAGTACAGCGAACGGTACAAAATGCAGCCTCCAGTCTGAAGCTAGTGTTAGCTAACTAATAAGAACATTTGGCAATCCAGTCGAATGCTCTGGTTACTGCTAATGTTCAATCAAATCATTTGGCTGTTTTTAGACATCTCCATCTCAAAATGCCAAACCTATAATAACCCTGGTTTTTGCTCTTTTTTTGTCCCACTCTGTTAAAAGATGCCATCTCTTCACTCTGGCAGCCACTGGTTCAGACATTTGGCAACTATGAATGTCCATGCTCTTATTTTTCACTTTGCCACATGCTGGGCACATTTGTTGCTGCAGTAGAACCAAACATTGGCTTTGGACATAAATCGTGGGAAGAAAAGCCAGTAACATCAAGTCAAGTCAAATTTTATTTATATAGCCCAGTATAACAAATCACAAATTTGGCTATAGGAGCTTTACAGTCTGTCCAGCATACAAACCTTTATGTCCCTAGACTCTCAAACCAGATATGGAAAACCCCCCCTCAAAAACCTTTAATGCCATCAGACTCCAAAACAGCACAATGGATTGTAATAACCAAAGAGGACTGGACAACTCTGGAAATGTATCACAGCAGCGGCCGCTTCACCTTTTGATGTAAGCAGCAAAAATACAGCTTTCATGTTACAAACCACCAGGAATCTGAGGGTTTTAAGCAAAGGTCCTATATTTTTTTCACCATTAATTTACCACTGACTTTTGAAAAACCTTTTATGAATTATGCAAGATTTGGCACTGGAAGTAATATAGTTTGTCATAGAGTGTAATCTGGGGTTGTGTACAATCATCCAAAATTGATGTTGTTCTCTGGCAGTTGTGTTCAGAGTAAAAACAGGAATAAAAACTGTATGTATGTATATATTTGAATGTATTTTGCCCAAGGACACTTCGACATGTGGACTGCAAGCACCAAGATTCGAACCCCCAACCTACAGGTTAAGTGACGACTGCTCTACCCACTGCTCCGCACTCCAACCACCATTAAACAACAGAAGAAGACGACAGTCTCTTTTCTCTTCTTCTCCTCTCACAGCATCTAGGTGACTGCTGTTTCCCGTTACTGTGATAATTGCACTCACTTCCTGTTTACTGTGCCGTGTTGTGCTTGCTACCAGATTGTTTACAGATTAGACTCACTAATTTCTATGTTTATCTGAATATCAACTAATTTTTGAGTCAAAACATACGCCTGCACTACTTAAGCACTTCTGTTAGAGAAGTTCTTGCTAATTACCAAATTTAACTTGCTACTTTATGTCGGCTAGCTTACAAGCTAGCTAAGCTAGTAGCTTAGTTGAGAGCAATGGCTTCCCCCTATTCCTCTGCTTCTTTCTGTTGATCGGAGTATCACATCTTTAGTTATTCCTCTGCCTCCTTAAGCGATAATGGTACTTGTAATAAATGTCAGATGCTAGCAGCATTGGAGGTGAGGCTCACCGAATTAGAAACGCAGCTCCGCACCATGGACAACAGCCCAGCTAGCCAGGGCCATGTAGCCGGTGTAGCGCCTCCTAGCCTCAGACCAAGCTAGCTAGCCACCCCCCAGCACTTCCCGAGCAGTCGGGAGCTCAGCCAGGCGGCTGGGGGACAGTTCGCAAGAGTCATAGCCCGAAACAATTGCATCACCTGCCTGTTCATGTTTCAATTTTCCCCGCTGAGACACACCCACTGAGAGAACAACTCTGGTAACTGGCGATGCCATAGACAGAACCATGAAGCTAGAGACACCAGCAGCCATAGTAAGGATTTGTTGGGTTTTTCCTCCATGATAATAATAAGAAGGTCTAGACCTTAGTTTGTAAAGTAAGGTGTAGACTTTTGTTGTGATTCGGAGCTATACAAATTTTAATTGAATTAAATTGATATGTCATTGACATTAACTCCTTACATACCCAGCTCTGAATGACTCCATATTGCCTGTGATCTATGTCTCATCCTAAACTCTGCTACCAAGGTCTGGATAATTGATCTGTAACTTAGATGCCTAGACTATGGTCCCCACCCAAAAATATAACTGTTCATATGGGGTGGTGGAGCTAAGAGCTAAATCAATGGGATCAGCTTCTATGATGTGGATATAGCATTACTGTGAAGACCAGTGGCACAAGGTGGGGAAGATGTCACTCTGGGGAAGACTTTTGGAGACACACCACAACTGCCAGCCAACTCTCCATTACAGGGGTTCATTATTCACACAGTCAGTTACATCACCTTAGCAAATTGCTCCTTTTGGAGGAGTCAAGGTTTGTCTATCAATATCCTCGTAATTGACATGACAGTGATTTATTTCACTACTGGCTGCCATCTTGGTTTCTGTCATGTTTGTATACTTTGGAGTAGAGTTAGGGTTTTAAGGAGTTTGAGTTTTGGCCCAAGTTGTAGGTTGGATATGAATGTAATTGTGTACATGTGTGAATGAGACAAAAAGACTGAGCCTCACAACTACAGAGTGTCTTATTAATGTCAGGGCACTTTGCTATCCACATATTTCCTATCAGGTTGACTCGTGACCACAGGGAAAGGTCATTTTTCAGCTTTGGATTCCAAATTAATTTGCTCCTGCTTTGCGACTGGACCAGAGCTTGATTGAGATAGGGGCCAACTTTGGCGGCTTGGCGATCATTAGGGCTGTGTGGTGTTGTTCTCGGCCACGGTAAATTAGCTTGCCTGTCCCAGATGGACATTACGCACAAACACAATGCCAAACCATGCTGTAGGGGAGGAGTCTGGGCGATGGTGCTGCCACATTAAGTTGTTTCCATCATTAGACTCGCTTTTGCTTATTTCCCTTGTGAGTCGTGTGTTTTTGTTTTGAGGAATGTGTCTATCAAGGTTGGATGTGAGGCTCAACTGTACTGTTACTGGTAATGTGTCAATGATTATGTGTCCCACTATATGTCTGCTTTTTATTTATTTATTTTGTGTCTCTTTAAATTAAAAAACAAATCCCCTGAAACGCATCGATGAAAATGAGGATGTAGGTTTCAGACAATATAAGCATTTGCCAAATGAGCAATTTCTCAAATAACATCTTTAATCAGTCCTGCTGCCAGAGTCTGTGAGTCTTACTGTGATAATGATGGCTGATATGCCGGGTTCAAATTAGCCAGTACATCTATTCTTCCCATTGTCTTGATTGTAATTGTAGGATGTCAGGGTGGGACATAATGCAGGACTTCGTCTAAAGCATTCAAATATTCAACAACAGTTTACACAAAAAGGATAATCTTCATAATCTTTGAAAAAAAAACACCAATTGTTCATACTAGGTGGTAAACGTGTATGGAGAAAATGTAAAAAAATTAAGGTTTTTGTCCATTAAGTTTTGTGATACTGTAGGATTTGCCAAAAAATGAACAACAACACTCCTAGACTGATAATGACGTGCTGTGATGCAGCATATTTCTAAATCAACTTTGTGATCTTTATTCTCTGAGGAGTTAGAGTTCATTTGCTAAACCCCACTCCTGCCCCACCCCTGGAACATAAGGGGGCTCTAAAGATGGGGCAGTTAGCAGGCAGACTGAACGGTTGTGCCTGGAAACCTGATAGAGCTTCCATCACCCAAAACTTAAAATACCAGCAGCGATCAATAGCAGCAACATGTTTATCCATTGCCCAGCAAAGAATAATGAGGGTCCCAGTGTTTTGGCTGGATAGAGCCCCACCCGTCTGCAACAGAGCTGCAGTAGAGCTCTAACAGCAGTCAAACGTACACGGCAAACATGCATCTGATGATGTGTAGGTTTTTAGACATCTAGTGTCTTAGTAGAGTGTACTTTCAAGTTTGTTGCCTACTCTTTAAAAAAGTTGGTGCTATATATTTGTTAGTGAAATATTTCTGGTCCTGAAGTACAAAATGTCCCACAAAGGTCAGGACCTATTAAATCTGATAAGACATTTTATGATGTGTAGTTACTTTGTAAAACAACAACATTCCTCTTTTTTGGTACTAGAAACTTCAAGAAGGCTAATGTTTTTACAAACTTTATTTAAAGTTCATGAGGACAAAACACAAGAAACAAACATTATGGTGTGAGATGCATCTTAACCCTCATTTTTCATCAACAGAAGTAATAAAAACAACTGTAACAAAGCTGCAGGCCCACAGCTCCCCCAGAGGAGAAAAATGCAAATATTTCTACATTTAATGAGTATCCTGTCATCTTTGCCTTTTCTAAAACAATATCGAAGACACAATAAATTATTTTCCTGTTTTAAATAAAAAAAACGAAACAAAACATTTCCCTGTATAATTAAAAGCTGGTCTGCACCCTCTGGGTGTCTCAGACATCGGCTCAAACTGTGAGAAAAGATGAAAAACAGATCCTGCATAATCAACAATGCTTTCTGTGGCTCAGTGAAAGTGCACCTAACTCAGACGCCTGTGTGGAATGCGTTCGAGGTAACGTGCTGTCTAGCACTCATGCCCGTCACCTTAAATAGCAGCAAAGCCAGAGCACTTGTGGATTTTTCTGGCAGATTTATGGTCGTCCCCTTTCACCCGCTGTATTCCAGCCTTTGTTCTGTCGCTGCTGAATGCAGGTTATGATTCTCCAGGCTGAGACGTGAGAAATCTTCCAATCCTCGTGTCATGTCAGGCCTCTGTTTTCTGGATGGCCCGGCAAGCACGATCTGGTGGCAGAGGTCAGCCAACCCTTCAGGGTGACGGGGTCAAGTTTAGTGAGACTTTTTAGCAGATGGTGTTTAGAGTTCAGTCTGTCACTCAGGAAGACCAGAGAAAGAGGAGAAAAAACACTTTGCAGCATTAATTGACTTGTGTGTCTTAATATTGACCCGGCTTTCCCCCAAAACGCTCCCCTCCTCATCTCCAGAATGAGACACTTAAGGTCAAAACGTCAGCAAAACAGTCTTTAAATACCACTTATTCACAGCACACTTAAATATTGATGATAATCTGAGTGGCTCCACCCAGGTCTCATTCAACTGGAAATCAATTGTTTTGCACAACTGAGAAGCACTCATTAGTGTTGTAAGCTGGGGGTAATTGTTTCTTTTTGTTGAACTGAAACACATTGTGAATGTTTTTACAGAAAGTGAACTTACAAGGTTCTTCTATCTCCTTTTTTTTTTTTCTCAAAAAGTTACTCCCATGAAGCTGCAATATGACAAGATAACATTTTTAGCTAAAAGGTTCTGTCTCCAAAGTCATAGTAGGAGGAACTACTTCAGGCACCTTGGTTTGGGGAGTAAGAGTCCTGTTTATTTTCCAGTAGACAATATTAGACAACTGCCAGTTTGAGTATTTAGCAATAAATAAATAATGTAAGTATTAGTTCAAAAGATGAACAACTGATTCTTTCATACTTATGTCAAAACCTTCGGAGAAGAAGCTAAGTATGACTCCCAAATCTCATAGGTTGGAGGAATCGTTGGGCTGAGGCTGGAAAGATCATGAAACCATGCACAATCGGACATTACAAAACAACAAAACTGATTGTTGTTTTTTAGACTTTATCATAACACTATTACATGTCAACAAAGTTAAGAATACTTATTTAGTACTCATTAATGCTGTTAGTGGTATCACAGAGTTACTCTGATGACAACAATGAAAATCCAACCTTCAAAATATAAATGTAAAATAAATTCAAGTTTCTTGTTAGCTAGCTGCTGAACATTTTAGTCGTCGGAGTCTTCCTGATTGTAACAGGGGTTTGTGTCTGTTTAAAACTTGTGGACTGCAACAGATACACTGATTGCAGGTTCAACATTCGGAACTAAAACACTGATGTCTCAAACTTGCCAATTGGGAAAGTGAACACAGATCTGAGGAGCACAAGTGGGAGAGAACGTAACAACCACATTAAGCCTGTTTTTTGTTGTTTCACACTGCAGGAGCTCAGACTTTGCTTTGCTCTCGTTACAGCTGCAGAATTTCTTTCAGTCTTAATCCATCAGCTGTTTTGTTGGTGGGGGAGCTATCTTTGTATCCTGATGTTAATCAAATAAAAGGAACATGTTTTACGAGGCTTTTCCATCCTACAATCATCACAGCTTGCTGGTATTCTAATGGAGTAATTATTCTAATGTTGATTAAGCCACAGGGGTAATTAGCATTTTTGATTGCAACTGCATCCACAGGTGAATTGAAGGGAGGAAAAAATAAAAACAGAGACAGCCCAAACTACATTTAGAAGCCTTATAGAAGCCTGTAGCAGCTCTGTAATAGATTTTAGTAAAGCAAGAGAATTATGCAAATTTGTACACTTTAAACATAATTTATTTCGTAATGTAACACTTGCAATTATGGTTAAAATCCGCAGCAGGAGAGCAGGTTCGTGAGGTGCGGCTGCAAGAAGCTGAGGCAGATTGGGTTCCTACAGTGAGATAGCTCGGTGAACTGAGCCGTGACTTAAGGCATCCCTCTTAGTGTACTTTTTTCTTGCTTTGGGAAAACATGTCTGTTGAAACAGTCAACAGAGTGCACCAACGCATGGTGGCCTTACCCGGCATTTACTCAGGTTACCCCATATGGACGCCTCGCCACATGCTCCCCTCGGCCCTCCAGCAGCAACCACAGCTCCCTGCCCTTGAGAGGGACAGAGGATATGTTGAGAAGATATTGTGTGTGTGTGTATGTTTGGGTTGTTGTGTATGTTGAGTTTGTGTGCTTAGTTGGTTTCTCTGCCACCTCTTAGGCTATGTTCACACTGCAGGCTGTTGTGTTAAATTTCAAATTTGACTGATTTTATCTGTTTAAGGATTAACTTGTAAAATATCAGTATAACAGAAGGCATTTTTTAATGCACACAGTAGAGATGGAGAGAGATTTAAGTGCTCCACTACAGTCATAAGCTAGTTGCTAACTTTGTTTGCCATTTAGTGAGGGCAGGTAATGTAGAATGGGTTCGACAACAGCTGCACATTGCAGCAAGTTTGATGAGACAGAGACTAAATACAACAGTACAGTGAAGCTTCAGGCCATAAATCCAAAACAATGATCTAACAGACTAAAGAGAACTGCAAATCTGGCACATCTCTCTGAAACAACCATATTTATCCAATCCATGTTATGTCTCTGTGGATTAAGTGGAGAATTAAGGCTGGAACCAAAACACAAAACAGGAAGAAGTGACTGGGGTACTCACTGCACAGATGCTGTGATTTGACTAATCAATTCTTTATCTTTGTTTCCAACTTAAGGTCCACTTACTACCTTCAACTGGACCTTTCAACAAAACCATGCAGTGTGGCTCTAACTACATGCAAGCGCAGCAGCTGACAGGATTTCATCCATATCACCTTAAACATGCAGTATGTAAGATTTAGAAGGATTTATTAGCAGAAATTAGCTATAATATGCATTTTCTTTCTTCTTCTTCATATTTTCTTTTGCTTAGAATGAGCCTTTTATAACTGCATAGGAGCAGGTCTCCTATCATGGAGGCTGCCATGTTGAGCTGCCATGTTTTTTTTTGTGTGTGTGTTGTAACTTTAACAGGAGCCCATAATGGACAAACCACAGTCTGTCTCTAGAGCATGAATTTTGCATTTTCACATTCAAGTAACAGCTTGAATTTGGAGACGTTTGGAAGATGTAGAAGAAGTAACACTAGAAACAAGAGGAAGCACGGTGGTGAGTTTAAGAACTGTAATTTGAAGAAATTGAGGATCGTAGTTATACTTTAACATGAGAAGAAAGAAGACAGTGTGAATTCCTGCCATCAAAGACACAAAGGCACAAAGAAATAGGACAGGCAGCAGCACAAGATGTGGATAAACACTGGTGTGGCCTTTCCCAGATGGAAATCCTTGATGAGGTACAAATGTTTCCAGATGTTGCCTGTTTTCTGTTGGACCAGTAAGTTAGCCTAACAAGTAAAGTTAACTTAAATTCAAGTTGTTATTTGATAGCTTTAGCTAGAACATGGCCAGTGCTGGATAACCCACTGCTGTTAAGTGAGCCGCCATTAGGTTTTGCTTGGTCAAGTCAGCTGCACTTGTTTTCCGAGAGCACAGTTTGTCCTACATTTACAGTAAATGCTACGAAACAGCTGTACTGTATATCACGATGTATGAGAGCTTTGCTGAAGGTTGCAATCTGCAGCCTCACCACTAGATGTCACTAAATCTTACACACTGCACCTTTAAATACTTCTTATTTGTGCTGCCTTGGTGTCATATTTAACTTTGGAAAATGCAGTTTGACAAAACAAAGCCAACACAAGGTCCTCTTACTAGTTTTGTCTGAGGCCTTAACCTGTATAACACAGTTGGATCTGTTTCTGTGATTTTGTAAACCATCAAGACCAACTCCCTGCTCAACACACAAGCCAGTAAATATGATACTAAACATGATTTCCTCTTCCTTTATACGTGTGCTGAAGAATGAAAACAATCAAACTGCAACAAACACAAATATTTCTTTTTCAAGAAAAGCAACATGTGGTTTGACATCAGACACACTGGGCCTAACAAAGATCATTATACACATTTCAGATGTGCAGTTTCATGATTATTCTGGGACAGTAGAGACAGAGCTGAAGGATGCTGGATGCTTGGGGTTGGTGCTGATGGTGGTGGGGATATGATGAACTGTAGTGCTCATCCATCAAGACCATTTACAAGCCATAGAATCTGCTCTATAGCTGAGGGGGGAAATTAAGTTATAGGCCCACATCTGCTGATACCCACTGGTTCATTAGAGGATCTGCCTGCTTATGCAGCAACTGTACAGCATTGAACACACTGCAAAAAATTAGAAATATGCTTTGAATATGTAACCTATCATTTATGGAAAATGGCTGAAGATTAACTGTGAAAATAAAGGAGGTATAGTCATACATACACATTTCTTGCAGTGCATCTCTTGAGTAGCAGAGCTCCGGGGTTTAAGGAGGAGAGCAGAGTAGAAAAGGAGGAAGGGCAGAGATTTAAAGTTAATTTTAAACAAGAGCCACTATCAGCAGGAGTCCACCACCACAGCCGAGTGTGAATTAAGCTGATTGGATGCAATTGAGGTTCATGTTGCTGACACTGACAAAAAGTTAGTTGGCTGCTGTTTCAGTTAGTGGAGATGGGGTGTTGAGTGATGGGAGCAGGAAGTCAGCTGAGGGAGGAGATGCCTGCTTTTACTTAGAGTGTTATGGGGATTTGTTTGCACTGAAAACAATCATGTGTCACACAGGTTTATGTGAACCTTCCTTCCCATTGCAAGTAAACAAGAAAGTCATTATTGTTTTCCCAGATAAAATCTTGTATTTTTTTTTTTTTATTACAGAATATACAAAAACAGGATAAGTCATTTTAGTTTTATTTGAGGTATTATGACAAAGAGAGATGCACTACTGGAGTAAAAACATATTACTGGAGTTTATTAAACTAAATAAAAAGGAAAGAATGAGGTGTAGATGTCATCAGTGGTGCAAGAAATCAATGAATGCATGAGCATGTGTGAGGTGCATGTAGTAGGTGTGAAACAATTTTTAAAAAAGTTAACTCGAACAATCACCAACAAAACAGACAACGTGGTGCAGGGTGTGGAAACACTAAACCACCTGTAGGCACTGGCCAGGTGCTCCCAATCATCAGTCAGCCACCTCATGGACACTGCAACCTGCTACACACACACACAGCACCAATGCCAGGCACCAGGGCCGCCACACTGACATTTCCAGGGTTTAAAGCAGTTTAAACCTTGTTTTCTTTGAAACACAGGCAGTTTTGGTTGAGCGCTGTGCAGATCTCTGTTTTTTCATGCTTGGCTTTTTGGTGGATGTATTTTGTACTGTCCTTTGTGCTGAGGACGGACAAAAGGCATTCACTCACTGATGCATTCAACTACAGTGTGTTAAACTTTTTAAATGAAAGTCCATGTTTTTTATAGCAACAGCTGACAAACAGAAAATACAATATAAACAGTATGGATGAACACAATCCTGTTTGCTTTCTTATATATTTTCCTTTATTTATTTATTGAGGAATGCTGTGCTGACGATGCATTCTTACTTTTAGCAACAGCCTGCTTGACGTTCATATGATCAGGGAGCTGCCATTTTATTCTTCACCATTCAGGAGCCAGAGTGGAAAATGGTCACAGTTTGCAGTTTAGACTTGTAGCAGACACTTTTAGTCTTAGTATCTTATAATGACTAAAAGGATTAAATCAGCTTAATGCATTTTATGTCACTGTTGTCACATTCTTGGTAAATCTTTTGGTGCTCTGGGAAAACTAAGAACGATTGCTGCTTGTTGCTGATTGTGAAGGTAAAATAACACTTAAGCTGTTTCAGATCAGACATTTGTTGCTCAGAATTGCTCAAGACAGAACTGTTATGATCAGTTTAACCATAGCATCCCAGACTTTCCTCTTCAGTGCTGTGGACTCTTATTGTACAGGAATGAAAACACTTGAAGCACCGTGTGGATGACTGTCCATCGTCATGTTGCTCCAGACTGGAGCGTTTTTCAATTAAGCATTTCATTTTTGACAGCTGAAACAAAGCCACTGATGCTTGAAACATATGAATGGTGGCATTTAGTGAGAAACTACCCTCCACACTCCATTAACCACCATCATTCCTACATTACATGGCAGGATTCAGGTGAGTCATTAATATGCAATTCAGCAGGCCTTCCTCTGGCCCCTATCTGCAGGGGTTAGAGATGTGAGAGCAGGAGGATGCTGGCTGCTTGACTTGATCATCTCATAGGGGTACTTCCTCCTTTTGTATTGCTTTCCCCCTCATCTAGATTGTTCAGATTAACCACTCTGGAGTATAAACAACTGTTAAAAACAGAGAGCGTCAGGTAAGACATCACAGCAAACTAATACATGGAAATGTACTTTAGACTTGAATTTTGTTGTCATAACTCTCAAAACAATAAACCTTCTGGCACCACTTTATTTATCCATCCAACACAAGGCTAAAATAATCAGCAAAATTATTTTTACTCTAGCCAATACATCATGTTAGTGCATCCACATACTGTATATACTGTATGAACAAATTAAAAAGCCAGTTAGTGATATTTTTGATGATGGTAACATGGAGATTCAAAGGGGAACTGACTTTTTATAAAAAATGATAAAAAGAATAGCTGACATGCAATCCATTGCAACAGTCCTGCCATAATTAATGCATTTGTTAAATTAGCTTATACATAACTGCACTTTTAACCATTTGATAACCTTTCCACAAAGACATTTCACTGATGTTTGTGGTGGTGTTTCATAATCCTTCATGTTCCTTCACACAGCTGTAACATTGTCACTGATAAAAAAAAACCCAAAGAGAGAGCAGTGCAAGCATCCTCTGCCTTATCAACAAAGATGAAAGGGTTCCTCAGTAGTACCATCTTTACTGTCGGTGGCCATTAACCCGATCCCCCCTCAGCATCTGTCGAGGTGAGGGCAATGCAACTTGAGCAGAAGATCAGAGATAGGCTGATGAATGAATGAATCTTATTGAAGGCAGGACCATGGTGGTAGTATTTGTGTTTCTCCAAACACTCTCAGCTTTGTCTCAGGATTATTATGGACTGACATCAATGCTTTAACTTCATATATCACCTGTTCAGTGATGGTGGCTGAGGGTGTTCTCACACCCTGTGAAGAAGACATCCTGTGATATCCAAGAGATTCATATCGATGCTGAATAAGAGCAGCAAAACTGCACCAGCTTAGACTTATTTCCCTGTTGACTGAGGCTAATGTTAATGACTGAGTCTTGTCCTGTTCATGATGTGAACATACTCTTATGAGATTCTGAATTTATATTTCACCCCTGTAGGTTTGCATGCTGTGTGGTGATTCTGAGAGCGTTTAAACAGATGTTTTATGTCTAATTGTTCTTTTATATGTTGTGTTTTCACTGAGGATCCATGGCAAAGACAATTTTCTGTCACCTGCAGAGAGACAGACATTAAATTTTTGCTTATTCCTTTTCTAATTATTCCTACATGGAACATTTGGAATAAGAGTGCCATGTAATGCAGTTTCTTCATTAGTAAAGTTTTGCACCAAGGAAGATTTCGCTGTTGTAGTACTTCAACTAGGCAATATTTTTCTGTAAAATTACACCCAGCTGGGTGTCCTGCTTGGTTAGCCTTTTCATGACAGCTCTGCATCCATGTCAGACGGAATCACAAAGTGGGCCTGCAACAGAGAAACGAGCCCCACTCTTACTAATTGAAATATTGTATACCCTGTTGCCCAAATGTAATTATAGCATCAAGGATGGGCACTTTAGAAAACAGCATGAAACCAATTGAAATTTAAGAGTGAAATACAAATTGTCTTCAGCAGTGTATGAGGGCTCAGACTGCCCACAAGACCTGACCTGGAAAATGTAGCATGACAAGAACAAAACAGATACTGTTTTTTTATATTTATATTTTACTGCATGTTTTGTATTATACCAAACCTCCGTGTCCAGCAACCTGCACCTTTCCCTAGATATAGACACAGTGGGTGAGGAATGTCAATGTTCAGATGAACAGTGGGAGTAAGTACAAAGGTGCTCTTGTTTAATAGTTTGCTCATATGCAGAAGAGCATTTGAGATTAGTGTATTTTGCCCATGAAACTCCACAAGGCCACAATCTGTGGCATATCATGGCAAAACTTTCAGTTTAGACAGAACACAGAATGAAACTCTGTCTTACACACATTTTGCATTCTGTTGGTTTGGAGACCTTAAATTAGGATCACACTCAGTGACAAGAAATCACTTTATTCTGCAAGAAGACTGAATTCTTTCAACCATCCGGCCTTTATCAGTGTCACCGTACAACTGCTTCTTTAAACGTTGCACACAGGTGAAACCTCTTGAGTTAATTAGCCTGCACCTGGTTAAAGTTTTTACAACACAGGTAAAAGTGACAATATATTAAAATCCATGTAAAGACAAATAGCAGGCTTTCTAGTGCATCAAAGAGCACTGGTGTCATTCAGTTGCGTTTCCATTGCTCACCTGCTTGAACACGTCTTTGTTAGTTCATGGAGAGAATCATACTATCATACTGCGCTTCACAATTTGTTAATGGTAATTTACACATCGAGCAAAGTCAAGACATTGTGTCCATGCCATTGAATTATTATCTGTGAAATGTACTGACGCTCTGCAGAAAAAACGCCCCCCTCTGTGTAATTTACTTACATGTATGATTCTTATGATTAACATAAAGTGTAAGGGCAGGGAGTTGTGTCATAACTTGTACAGTACAGCATTTAACACAATGCAAACATTTTGTATAGCTTTGCACAAAGATTTGTTTTAATTGTAAAAGAGTAATGAGTGCTCCATCAGCAAAGGAACATAATGAGAGCTACAGTAAATACAGTATGTGGCTATGTCAATACACCACTTGTGTACTGGTGGTGTCGTGACTCCCCTCACGTTCAGGAGCCGTGAGCATGTCGGCTGCAGGGAGCTCAGTGCATAGATGACAGGTGGAAGAGCAGAGCGGCTGCACTGGAATGAAAATGGCACAGCCTGGACAGCATGGCGACAAAACGTTTCAAGAGGCTTGAGAGTTCAGAGGATCCAAGCAAGAGATGCTGTCCAGACACCTCTTTTCTACCTAAGTTGAAGTGTTCATTCCATCAGTCAGTGTGTCGCTCACTGGCTGTGAGTGGGGGAGAGGGAGGGAGATGTTGGGCTGCTGTTCATTCCAAACTCTGATCTTCAGGTTTCTGCTTTTGCAAGACAATGGCAGATGGGAATGCATCAAAACTAGGAGGCCCTGTGCATGCGTGCTCGGACAAGTTTTGCAAAGTTCAGCAGTGTCAAGCTCCTACTCTGGCTCTGCTGCTCTGTAATGTTTGTGTATGGTTACTTTCTACAAGCCTGTTAGGTAACTCATGTAAATGGTGAAAACCTGTGCCTGCTTGTTCTTGAATTTGTTTTTCTAAAAATCCTTGGGAGTTTGTTCCACTAAAATGTCATTACTTTGACTGATATTAACCTTACAACCACTAATAATCTTTAGAAATGAAAACATTTTGATGCAGACACAACCTTGAGATAGAGCCAATTGTTGTTCTGAGGTTAAACCCTAGAACACCTGCTTCATGATTAACATAAGAACAGGCTCATTTTAAGCTCTGACATAAATTAGCTTGTGTCCTTCTTAATAAAAGCAGCATATCTGGTTTCCTGGGGGCTAAATCCATCGGGACTAATGCATTTTCCTTCTGCTGGAGGGTCGTGCTGCAGACAACAAAGACATTTCACACAAGCTGCTGAAAATGGCAGCCACTTTATTCCTTCTTAACCCGGATATTTCAATCTGGACACTTTTATGGGTGGACAGTCAACGGAGGGTAAGATTAGCTTTCCAGTGGAACAAAACAATCCCCTTAGATACAGTAGCCAGGAATTTGGCTGCTGTGGAAAATTGCAGATGTAGAAGATCACATTTCTGATAAGCGCTAATACACCAGAAGTCCCAACAAGCCTCTGCAGCAACTCTGCACAGAGGTATGAGCCACACTTTCCACAGGTGATCAAGTTTTTGATGATGCATTAATAAATTCCTCTCAGGCCTTGTCCAAAGAATGGATTCTTGAATGAGGGCGACATGACGAGACAGCTGAAATCATGAGATCGCTGACGTGTCTGCTGTGTCTGTGTGTTTCCATCCATCTGTGGTACCACAAGTGGATTGACCTCGCTTTGTAACAGGAGACATAGTTGTACTTTGGAATTCACAAACTTTCATCTCTGCAGTCAAAACCTTTCATCACAAATGGCTCAGCGTCTTGATCTGCTGTCAGTTATCTGCCAAGAAAAGTAAACACGCAATAAAGGGCCCACACTCACAGAAATATAGGGTATCAGAGATGCCGAGAAACATTTTAATTATGGGAAGCTTCTGGACGCTTAGCGTGTTTGAGTGATTCACAAGTCCATGAGCAGACAGTGGTTGAAGAAGCACTTAGATCCTTTAGCAACAACACAATGAAAAATCTACAGGTTAAGTTCCTGCATTCATGACAGAAATGTTTTGAATGTCAGTATCATGCAGTGATAATATAGTGTACCTGAAACAACATAGAAAATGATCAAATGTACCTTCCATGCCTCGAACAGTGTTTAACTGTCATGCATGTTCAAAAACCAATTCAATTACTTTCTGGTTTACTTTTTGCTCACAATATTGGATTTACACCAGACAATTCTATAAAATGATAACATAATTTTATCATATGATAATAAGATTCATCTAAAAGTAGACTGATAATGTTGACTTATCGAGTTCATTCTTGACCTTTGACAACAGACTTTGTTATTCAGTAGTCTAATGTCTGGTTTTCAACTATATCTGGGTTTATTTATTTAACCTTTATTATACCAAGAAATCCCACTGAGATTTCAAACGTCTTTACCCAACAACCTGGCTAAAATGATGGGGTTTACAATCACAAACAGTTAAATAAAACAAACTACATCATAACATTACATTACACACAAGGCAGTCACTTCAAATAATTTCAAATACCCCGCTAGTTTAAGAATTGCAGAGACGTGGCAAATGAGACAGATGTCAAGGAGTTTACCATTTTTGGTTAATGATACCAATTAGTCCAATTTAACTTCTCTCTGCAAATCGTTTCAAGTATTTGGGGCATAGAAGAAGAAGGACTTCTTTCCCATCTCTGTCCTAGCACACAGAGGCACAAGCTGATATGTATCCTGTGATCACAGTTTAGTCGATGCAGAAACTGATTAAGAGGAGGGTGTGTGAACAGCTGGGCATGCACACAAAACAGTGAACATATTCGGTGCCGTACCAACAATCAGTTTTAGGTCCTTTTGACCAGGCAGATGATTTTTGCTGGGAATGTGTGAGACAAAGAAATAACAAAAGTATCACATCAGTGCTTTGTTGATGCCGTTGAACTAGAAAGCCTGCTATTTGTCTTTAATATATTGTCACTTTTACCTGTGTTGTAAAAACTCAGGTTGTTTCATCCATTATTACTCAACCAGGTGCAGGCTAATTAACTCAAGAGGTTTCACCTGTGTGTAATGTTTAAAGAAGCAGTTGTACGGTGACACTGATGAAGGCCGGATGGTCGAAAGCATTCAGTCTTCTTGCAGAAGCCATGGTATCCTGATTACCTTGCTGGAGAAGCAGTGGATCCTAAATCTCCCATAATGCAGCTAGATAAACAGACTCTAGCAGACTCCGCCTGAATTCACCACATGGGCCCACAGACGTCTACTGAGTACCACAAATTCTCTGTTATAAATTTGATGCCCTCAAAGTTTACCTTGATGACATCATTTTGGTTATTTTTTCAGACAGAACTTCTTCACATTTACAGAAGACAAACTACCACAACCTGAGTTGTGTTTGATGTGTAAGATCAGTGGACGTCCCCATTCAGCTTAGCTGAACAATGCAAATGCTCAATCGGGAATCATTACCCAGTGTTGTTTTGGAAGGCACTGGCAAACATGTCAGCCCAAAAATTCACTCATCTTTTCATTTGATTTCAGTTCAGTAGGCTCCTAACTAAGGCCCTAATGTGTGCATTTGTGCCTCCACACAACCATCCTTATTCGTTTTCAGCTGAGCAGAGCCAGTCTGAGCTGCAGCATGCAAACAGCTCACTGCCTTAAGATTCCTTCTCTTCGCTCTCTCTGTAAGAGTAATCATTTCTTCATTAGCCTTTTATTTGTTTCTAACTGTTCCACTTCAGGGGTAACACACATAGTTTATTTGGGCGCTCTTAATTACAAAAGGGAGATTGTGTGCCCGCTTCGCCAAAATGAATGGCTCCATCAGCCTCCCGGAGGGCAACAGCAGCTTAGAGTTGGACTGTATCTGATTGCATTTTCTAGGATTGATGAAGTTATCGAAATACTGACCAGACTGACTTGGACCTTATCTCGCTTGTATATGGCTGAGAAGTCTTTAACCTGTGTCTTTCACCCTTGAGGTGAAGGGAATTAAGAGGAGAAATGCCTTTATTTCCTATTTGTTAGTTTTTGAGATTTTCCTCTTTTGAAGTAGAAGCCTGAGGGCTGGGAGCTCAGTCATGCTAAATTGCATTGCAGTACTGTTTCTCTCACCAGATAGCCGTTCAGAAGGTATAGCTACTTTCAGGATCTTTTCATTTTTTGTGCCGTTATTGAACACAGTGATAGAATCGGCTTCCCCTTGTTGATTCAGAAATGTCATGGTTGACAACAGAAGAAGATATATGGCTTGTTGCCTGCACTTTACTGTCACTTCCAACATCTGATCTAAGACAAAAACACAGTTGCAGACACAAGTCAACAACCCTGCATGCATGCACACAGAGATCTCCTACAAAACAAATCAGCCTGAAACTAATTTGCAATAGTGACTTGAACATTTAGAAGCAACACAGTCAGCAGTCACAAAGTGCAGAGAAGAAAGAGAGTATGTGGCGTCTGGGAGGTGGACACAGCCGGACCTTTTCTATATTTTAACAGTACTACGCAGTAGTCGCACTGACTACCATGTTTCTTAAAGCTCCTGAAATCTTGGCTTCAAGTCGTTTGTATTTCATTGTAACATTATGTATCACTAAATAAACAATTAAAGTTAAGGGCATATGTAGACTTTATGGGAAATACTTGTATCTGCTTTCTTGCTGAGAAGCTTTGGTTAACATGTAATATGTAAACATGCCAACAGTCCGTTGCTTACTTACACATCCAGTAGACACCGATCAACATTATCACCCCACTCGAGTCCCGTTTCTGGCCACCTGATGAATATAAGTCCAATATTCTTTCTCCTTTTAGCTCTGTTTTTGTCTCCACCAACTCCTGAAAACAAGTATGTGGCTCGTTAGCTGCTAGCTGCTCTATGTTCAACTAATATTTTAGGAAAATTATATGAAAACAAAAACAATAAACCGTATGTATCTTCACTGTGAACATTTTCTTGGTATGAACATACATCATCAGAATGATGAGCAGCTCTGCATATGTGTGCGATATGATTTTTTTTAAGGTGTCTGGGTATTGTGGTATTTCCCCCAAACTGTTTTAGTCAGTGCAAAACAATTACAACACATTTGTGTCTTTGGAGAAGCAGTTTCAAATGCACACACTAATGTATGCACAACACATACAAACACCTACAGCAATTTCCGGAACAGAATCATTCTTGATATTCATCCAAAATCTTGGAGGGTGAGGCTAAAAGGCCTTACATCTCATCCACAATTGATTATGGGCATCGAACTCAGTGTCCATTAATTCAGTTTACAGCCATTAAAAGAAGAAGAATGCTTGGGCTTGCAAATGGCAAACTACGACTGTCAACAGCATGATGTATGGTAGCTTATTATATTCCCCTCATTATGATTAATAACATAGGAAGGGATCTTCCATTCTTGTCGAGATGGAAAATGTAATTAGCCGCCTTGGCTGGCTTTGCAGCCAGGCCTCCTCTTGTCTGCTGGCTTCTCCAGATAAAACACCGTGTTTACAGTGGGAGACTCAGCATCTAGCAGCCTGTAGAAAACCTACAGCCAGCTACACATCATATGCACCCCCTTTTTTCAGTTTTCCCAGGATCCTTTTCTCCAGTGTTGTAAATCTTTTAATCTGTACAACCGATGTGTTTAGAATAGTGCTGTTGCAAAATTGGATTTACTCATGATTGTAACCTGACATGAACCTTCCTGTGTGTGAACTCACATTGGAAAGCTAATAAGTACAATAAAGCAAGTGATTTAAATAAGAAATGTGGCTGTTAAAGAATAAAATGCATGAAAAGGCACCTTTCCTTAAAATCTCATTGAAAGTTTAATAGATATGTGCCTAATGATGATCAGATACCAGAGGTCAGAGTTTTCCTACATTTGTATTTACCACAGAGCAGAGGGGTAGGCGAAGGGTTAGAGAGGACGGGTGGTGGTGGTAGCGAGTAATGGCACAGAACAAAGGGAGGGCATTCTCATCATTTCAGCACCTGCAATCACCACCTATGAGACTGATCGAGCTAAACATCAATTAATGGAGCAATATCCTCACAGAGACCTGGCTGGCTCTCACCTGGACTCAGCATCAGCCTTCAGATTACATGACTGTGATGAGCCAAGAAACACAGAGGGAAGACTGTGGCTTAGTGCTGGCCTGATAATTATTTGTACACTTTCACAAACAACATCAATATGTGACACACGTTGATGTTGTTGTTGGAAGTATAATTCTGAGGTATCTGTACTTTACTTGAGTATTCTGATTTTCTGTTACTTCATACTTTGACATTTTACAGGCAAATATTGTACTTTTTACTGCACCACATTAATTTGATCACTTTAGTTACTACTTACATTTTAGAACCAGATTAATACAAAAACTACAGTTTAATTATAAGACCTCATTGATCAATGGCAGAAAATTCACAAGCTACTCAGCAGTACTTCAAATTAAATGCACACGCTCATTAAAACTAGCTCCCCCTTCACCTGCTGCACCATGAAATGTGATGTACACAATAATGCATCAGTAATTATAATACAATAATAAGATATATATATAAAGGATCTGAGGACTTTTTCCACCAATGCTGATACTTCAGAAGTCTAGAATATGCCGTAATCTGATCATGAAAACAACACCATTATGACATTAAAAAAGAAAACATGCACAAGCATCATTTCAGTCTGTTTCAAACCACAATATGAAATATGTTACAGCTGGTCTGACTGAACAGTAAAAGTGAAGGTATCCAATTCCCTAATCTGTTAATATGTTAATTTTAAGGGGCATTACATGAAAGTGGAGGTCATTAAAGGGGTTTTTGTTTCTACATTACAATATTTTGCCAGCAATAACAGTGGTCAATGGAAAATGAGTTTCAAGCAGGTATTTATTGTGACATTGGAAGTAAAAACACAGATCCTTCTAATTTCCTGTAGCTTAAAGGTCACAACTTTGACTTAACAGTCCTTATCTGCCATTTCATACAAATGGTAAAACCTGCAAATGCTAATATTTTCTTGATGAGTCATCAGGATGTTTTCTTGCAGTCATGTAAACAATGACTGTCCTCTTTCATAAGTTAAGGTAGGTGGAGTGTGCTCAGGGTGGATGTTTGGGGGCACAAACACAGTGACACTGACACCAAAGGATGCTATTGCATCTCCTAGTCACAGCCTATTCATAACCTTGACCATACTTTCACTTGCCTAAATTTAGCCAAACTTTAGCCAAGGTGATGGCAGATCACAAGATCATATTGGTCATATCTTCTAGGTGCAGTATGGAGACTAGACAGAGGAGGTTTTTGGAAGCAACTGGAGAAGAATGTTGACCCTGGGTGATTCAGCTAAAGTCTGAATTTACATTCTGTGTTAAAGTTTTATTTTTGTTCAAAGCCTTTGAAATTTTTACTTTCTAATGTTTATATGCATGTGAACTACTGTGTGGTTAAATTCAGGGAAAGATATAAATGAATCGCAGATAAGGTTCAGTTAGAAATACACACCCAAAGCAAAAAGATTGTAGTTTTAGTTTTTAAAAAAATTTCAGATGTTAAATGTTGATCTGTACTGGAAGGTGAATCCCAGTGTGTTGTGCCACATCACCGAATATCTGCCTGCTCAGCTGTTTTGGACAAAATGATCAGTTATGCCGAGTTCATGCTTATGACTGTGGACTCTGCAGCCTCCTAAAACCAGACACAGATCAGATGTACTGTGGCACTAAAAAGCTTCAGCCATTCATATCAATTAAAAAAAAGACCTTTCTGTAGCATGGTATCATATTATTCTCATTCAACAACTTTGCTATAACTTCTGACTTCACAGCATTTGAGGACAGCCACATTTACAGTAATTGTTATTTAGTTGCACAGGATCAAACTGCAGGATAAACTGACATGTGCTGTACATAAAAACAAATATGACACGTTTTGCTGTTGTTAGTCTGTTCATGGGTGTCTTTTTGGTACTGCCAGCTCATACTGGAACCAGAACACAGGGAAAAATAGATTTGAACTGTCAGATAACAACACAACAAAACCAAAATCTGACACACACGCAGCAACTGAACATGAAGTCCTATGAACGTAAGTGCAGTTAACGGCTTACTGACTCTACAATCACATCCGATCTGACTGGCCCGGGTACAGCTCCCATCAGCCCCCTCTGCTCTGCCTCCCTCTCTGCCTCCTGCTACTCCAGTAGATACAAGGTGTGTGTGGACTGACCAGCTCCTATTAGAGAAAGGAAAGAAACTCACCAACAGCCATCGACTAACAGCAACTTGAGATGGCGGCCTCTCATCCATCACCCTGCGCGCTCACGGACGCCACATGAAAACACCAACAAGCAATCAATTGTTGTGCGCGCAGCGTGGGGCCTCCTAATAGAGCACATTTATCTGACGGCATGGTGGTAGCCCCAGCAATACTTTAATTTGTGAGACATTATGTTGCGTTAATGCCTACCAGGTTCAACCGGGGGGACTTGGCACATTTGGCTGTAAAACCGGCATCGTGCTGTATTGTACTGGGAAACTGTGACGTAAAGGAGCTCAGCCGCAGTAGCTTTAATGGCTTGTAAACTGAATTTATGTGGGAATATTTGCAGGAGGAATATTACATTGTATCATGGCGTAATTAGAGAGCAGGAACTGTGTCGCTCCATCCGGAAGCTGCTCGACCGTCCCTGTGATTGGATGGAGAGAGACAGAGAGAGAGAGAGACCGGGGG
>NW_018128124.1:284081-294321 GCF_001952655.1 Monopterus albus
AGCAGGCTCTGTAATAATGATATGCCCTCAGGCCTAATGTGCCATCTCTTTCTACTGGTCTAGTGCACACACACACACGCACACACAACACAGTTCATTCTTCCTCAGATGTGTACTATGCCAATAAAGAGTTCATTTAGCCTATTTTCCTTCACATTGCAAATAAATTTAACCTTAACCTCATCATTTGAGTCCAGTCTATAAAAGGATTTACATCTTTTTCAGCTCAAACATTAACTTTGTTTTGGATGTTGAGTTTTTGATCCAGAGCTGTGGCCTAATGGAGGAAAAACTAGCTCAAAATATAAAAAGACACACGTTAGTTTGACATTTAATGAAATATCAGTAACTCCAGGCCAGCTGTGCCATCTTTACTTAATTTCCCTGCTACTGTTGTGTTTCCTTCATGATCCACTGTCAACGCACTGTTTTCTTTGTTCTCTTTTAACAGGCTTCAACAAATCTCTGAATGTTCTCAACCATAAGGTTTTTGAAAAGATGCAACGTGTTACTAAAAATGGAGATAAACTGCTGATCATCATTAAAACAGAACTCTTTTCATCTTGAATTGTTTGTTTTTGTCTTTTGCTTCCAACAGGATAAAGACTGAGCCCCCCCACACACACACACCAACTGAGGATGTGGTAACAACAATAACAGAATTCATCAGGGAAAATACTAAACACTAAATCGACAGCAGTCAACGGCACAAGTGACAGAGGTTGTAAAAAATAAAAGTAATGGTGAAAATATGTCTGAGTAAATAAAAAGTTGTGGCCGCACAATAAAACGGATGGAATTAGGAATTAGTGGAAGTCTTATGCTAATTTAAAAGCCAAGAACAATAAAGGTTTCCCTGTTAATGATCAGCTATAGATTTATATAAGATAAATGATAGAGACAGGAGTGGCTCCAACCTCCTCGACATCCCAGAATATCATCCATATACAGTTTTATTGGAGGCAGATGCCACCCCACCCCCCCCTCCCGTCTCCACAGTCGCCCCGGGCCACTCTGCTGCCCGCTGCCCGGGCCTGGGGAGGCTGAGCGCGGCCTGACAGGCGGCTGGTGGCTCTTCAATGCGGCAGAGGAAATTAAATTACCGCTCCTGTTGTCCGCTTTGTAAACAAGACAAAAGCCAATGATACGGCCAATTACACTTAAAAAAGATGCATGTGTAGCACAGGCTCTTGGAGCAGCCCGCGTTTAGGCTGCAGGACTGGAGAGGATCATAAAGTGTAGAGCCATTTGTGTTTTTATTTGTCTCGTTTAATGCCCGTATATGCTTTATTTAATGGCTTAAACGTCTTTATAATAACAGTTTGTACAAAAGTGGTGCATTTTAAGAGAAAATAACGTGCAAACAGTGTTTGCTAAGGCTAAAAGAAGAACATCAATATAAAAAGATTGTGATGGTGACCAAGTATGCATTGTCCCACAAAATATTACAGTTTTTAAAATTATTATTCAGTCTTGTGAGACATATAGGACAATCCTCTCCTGAAACAATGACGATAAAAACGCTACTACTCTTTACATTTTAGTAATAAGGCGTGACTTTCCTGATTAAACACAAAATAGGCTGAATATCCCCCATGAATTGATGCATCGTGCAGCTGTTGTGCAGCTTCAGATTGTTGATTTTTGTGACACCTGGGGAAAATAAAAGACAGAAAAACATATGAAAAAGACCATAAAGACCTGTTTGCAGATAGTATTGATTGGCTGCTAAAGACTATTGACTGAAAAACTATGGATGGCTTTGTTACAAAATAACCTATAGCGGGGCAATGGAATAATAATAATAATAATAATAATAATAATAATGTATTTCCTTTACTAAATTCATATGTCTTATTGTCAGTTGCCAGTTTCAATCTACAAAAGACACTAAATCTCCTTTCCTTCCAAAAATCCTCCACTGACTTCACTGTCTCACAATAAAGCCCCGATGAAAATGACGGTCAGGGTAAATAAAATAGATGGTCTTTATCAACCCAAATTAGATTCACCTAAATAGTTCACCGGAGGGGCAGAGCAGTTCCTGTAATTCACTTTAAGGTTCATGTACTCAATAAAGTCCTGGCCAGGAATCTAACTGATGTCTAATCGATAGGTTTATCTGAGGCAAACAGCTGGGAAGCGCAAAATGAATCGGTTTGCATTTAAAGGGAAAAGAGGAAAAGATCAAGTCGACAATTCTGGCGCGGAGTAATGAAATGACGTGTTTTATTTTACCTTTTGTGTCGATGTTTCCCAATAGACTGAACACACATCATAAAAAAAAATAATAATAATAATAATAATAATACTTCTCAGATCCACAGCAGATGACCTGTCTCCTTGCAGCTGCGTGGCCTGTGACGCTCAGTGCAGCAACATGACATCCCTCCATCCTCCCAGTCCCAAACCTTTCAGCGGTTTCTCTTCTCTTTTTTCACTGTTTTCACTCCCCCTTCCTCCTCCTCTCCACTCTGTCCAGTTTCGAGTCGTCTGATCCGGGCAGGAGGCGCCAGGTTTTCCCCTGAGGGCGGCGAAGAGTCAAGGACTAAACCCTCCAAATGCAGAATAATGTAATTCTACACTCTCAGTAAAAAGGGTCTCTTAGTACAGACGATGGTTCTTCGTGGGGTTTGTAGTGTGTGGCGGGACACTCTGAGAAGGAAATGTTCTGCAGACAGGTGGTGCCTCCTGCAGCACACAAGCCTGCTCGTTGTATACTGTCAAGAAAAGGTTTCACATGCTGCAAGACCATGTTCTAAGGTTGGCATCTCACTGCTGATCATGTGTCACATGACATGTAGACGAACGTTACTTTTAGTCCAGAGTACATCAGTCCTGATCAAACAACCAGTCAGACAGGTTGGGAAATCACCAAGCCTTCACTGTTACCTACATGTAGTTAGCTAAGAGAGAAGGAAAACTAATGCTGCTGTGAAATCTCTGTCTGCCACAACTCAGACAGTAAACTAGGTCCAAGTTAAACTAGAAAGCTCAACAAAATCTAATGGATGTTTAGTTTAAATGGTGAATTGTCACTTTTACATTTTGGTTTTCACTTTGCTTGTTGAATCGAGCTGCTACTCACAGACTGAACTCAAAGCTGTGCTTTTTAAAAATGCTATTCCAACTTGTTTTAAGTCATACTGGTCTTTTTTATATGTTATAGATACAAAATAACATATATTTATTCAAATAAACTCCTCATTTATGTGAGATGTTTCTACTGTTAGCAGATGTTTTAGTACCACTAAATGGTTTTATACCTAACAGGATTTTGATTCTACTACCCCAGTTAAGTTCCCAGCTCAACCAGTGCAAACTGGAAGGTGCAGACCTGGTGAGGCAGAAAGCATGTTCAAGTTTACAGAAACACACAGAGCTCCTCTCTCATGCTCCTGAAATGATTTCTGTCCCCTCATCGGTGTTGTAAGAGTATGTGGGAATAAACCCATGGGGAAACCATTGCACAGCATGAGATTCACCTAATTTTACAGAATCAGAAGATGATTTTTAAAGAAGCTGGAGTCTACATGCTGAGTAAAAAGGTTGTAGACCCACAACATGACTCTTTCACCACAGCAGAGTCTTTAAAATATGTTGCTAATGCAGAGCAATGCATTAAGTAGCTGTCAGTAAGGGGACAGGACAGTGCAGTAAGTACCTTTAATGTTCAGTAATACAGAATGATTTGCATTAGTTCTAATGATGATTTAAAAGCAATAATCGATTCAAAGTTGAACAATCGTAGACATTTTAGCAAACTCACAGGGTTCAGAGGATAATTTACAGGGTGACTGAAAACAAAGGAACAAATAAGACAATATGCAGAGCAGGCATTTAAACCTCCATGTGTGCACAGAAACAGTAATTAAACTTTTCAATGAACACTTTGATTATTTTAAAGTTGGAGTGTGGGGACAAGGCAGAGCCCCAGTATTTCTGAAATCCAACTTATAAGAATAAAAACCATATATGATATAAGGTAAACAGAAGTATTCCTGAACCACATGAGCTCACTCATTCAGATGTTTTTAGATTTTGCTTCACAAAAAGGAATTTTTGATTCAAGTTGAAGAAACCCCCTTCTTCGACCAATGAACCCTGTTTTTTCAGAGTGTGTTCGTTGAAATTCAACCTAATAGAAGCAGCGAGCCCAGCAGGACCGGGAAGGGAGCAGCATGACAGGCTTGTCACACTAATCTCCGACATCCTTGACTGCAGAGGCAGTTTGCTATCTTCTCAGGTCCGGGATCATTTCAACTGTCAGTTTATATGCGTCCGTTATCAGACAACTTAGCGACTAGACGTCCATTATCGGACACGTGGACTGTCTGGTGTGACTTTGACCAGTTCTTCCTGAAAACCTTTGGACAAGACACTACATGCAACCATCAGATAGCATCTACAGGAGTTTATGGCCGTTTCTGTTGGGACATACTGTATATCAATATTTTAGGGTTAAATGTCGGTTTGCTGTCCTGGTCCGTCAACTCCAGGCCAAAACTCCTCCTCATGAAAAGAACCAGATAGTAAGAGTGATTAAACAGGATGTCCGATGATGAAATGATGTTGCTTTTTAATCCAAGACGCACAGTTTAAGAAATAGATGTCTTTTTGTGTCAAAGTTTTTCATCATTTCTCCTTACAGAAACAATTAGTGAAACACATGGTGGACTGTGGAAAAAGCACACGGAGCAGTAACAAACAGCCTTAACACAATCTCATGACACAAAACAACAGCTAACAATATTAACCACCTCAGCAACAGCAGTAATAGGCTTAATCGTCTTCTTAATGACCAGACTGCACTAGTCTGATGGTTTAAAGTATATTTACTAATCTACAGCACCTGTTGAGTTTTTCCATTGATGCCACTTTGTGCTACTTTTACTGCACTTTGACTTAGTGATTTATTTGCTAAGTACGATTATTTATATAAAAAACAGAGTCTTCTTATCAAATGTGAAGCGGTGTTATACCTTAATGGACCCAGCAGTTGTTACATTAAAATGCTAAACATTAAAACATTGCTGCATCAGAAATACTAATACAACTAAATCTGTTATTATAATACTTTTTAAAGGGGCATTCTGCATAAAGACTAGTTCACTGTTGACATGTTATTTTGCTGATAACAGCCTGCTATACTTTGGGTGAAGGGAAATTCCTACTCAAGGACTTTTGGATGAAATGGTGGTTTTTGTTGCGCTGTGTTTCTCCAGTCGAGCCAACAATGTGAATTCCTTTTCCACCACTGCACTAGTTCACATGTAAAACTAAAAACGATCCGTGCATCTTTAATCTGTCAGTGGAAAAGCTGCGTCCCTGTTTGCTTTGTTAATGTACAGGCCTAAGTAACTTTGTCTAGAAAATGCTGATGCTTCAAATGTTTGACGCAAGGAAACCGCCTTTAAGAATCCGCGGCTCTGATTGGCTGAGGCATGCGAACGTGCGCACAGTCTCCCTGATAGCTACAGCCACATAAGTTCATTAACCTGAAAATACCGTTAGGTGATAGGACTCCTCCGTGGAAGCCAGGGCAGAGTAGTGGTGCTGTAGTAGTGTGATATATTTAGGGCCAGCAGGAGGTTTTTGGAAGGCCTCTTCCAGCCCTCAAACCAAGCCTTTACTGGATCACTACTCCCAGCCCCCCCCCACCACCACCACCTCACAACCCTGTTAAATAAATGCTAAACCGACCGGTAGGTCACTAATATATCTGGGAGGAAACTGTGACAAATTCCCTTTGTCTCTGCTTTGCTGGTACTTTATTACCCAGACGAGCAACATGGCCTGGAGATAACGATTCATCACGCACAGCCGGCGACCACAGACAACGCCTTTGGGCAAAGTCAGCCAGGGGCTTTCATATTGAGAATGAAAGTGTGTGTGTGTGTGTGTGTGTGTGTGTGCGAGGGAGGGGGTATTTCTTAATTGGCAAAGGGCTTTTATTGCATTTAGTTAAATTGCTGATTACAAACCTGCATCGCATCGCGTCACGTTTGCATGTCGACCTCATACTGGCCTGTTGTGCAACTCGTTTTATAGTAACAGCCCAAAATAAGTCAAGGATCTTTATTTAAAAATAAGGATAATTTACATTCCCTCATGTTTTACAGCCATAGCTTATTAGATATCATTTTAGGAAAACTGTAGAAGGATGCAGATAGAAGGATGGATATGAATACCGAGATACGTCATCGAGCAACTAAAGCAACAGCACAGGTCGTGCACAATAGTTTCATTATACTGAGACAGTATTTGTCTTTGTATAATATGTCAGGTGCATATGTGCATCTAAGGGATGGAGACAGATGTGGATGGAAGGGTGAAGGCTGTTTAAGCAGCATTCGACTAGATATGTTGCCACTAAACTATCTTTTGATGGTTATAAGAAAAACTAACAATTCAAAAAGACAGATATGAATGGTTCATCTGTGGCTTTGATTTAAAAATGATTTTTAAAAGTATCGTGCTCTGCCAAGAAACGGAAGGAAAACATTACTTGCATCTCATTTTGCTCAAAACACCAAACTACAGTGTGTGTAGAAATACAGATGATCACATGATGATGATGGGTCTAAAGACTCCCAAACTGCACATTAGAAATCAGATAACTTTTAAAAATCACTCTAATTCCCTGTTGCTTCATTATAACAGAAGCTCATGGGAACTCATCTGCTGAGAATAATGAAACAAGACACGTGGTGTCTCAGCTCAGGCTGTCAGTCTGAATAAAGAGAACAGTGATATTGCTCCCGATGGTTACAGGTTTACAGTTTTACCACTGTGTTCAACATGTTGGAAAATAATAGTTCCAAAACATGCACGGCCTTGCCTCGCGTGAACAGGACACGTGAAGGATACAGGCGTGGAGTTTCAATGAAATGTCCTTTGTCATGTCACATGAAGCCATTTTAGTTACAAACTATGTATTGTCCATTAAATGTTCCCAACCCCGAGTAAACACCTTCCTTTTTTATGTTAATGTAAAACTGTTGCCCTTCAAATAATGTTTGGTCTGTTGTAATAAATAACTCACAGCAAAACAACAAATCAATTAAAAAATTGATAATAAATTGCAGTTTGCCAGGGGGATGAGAAATGTGAGGTCTCTCCCATTAAGAGTGAGTTGGCACAGGGAAGCAATACTGCTTTTCCTGTTTGACATTTACAAATTAGTATCATCAGTTCACGCAATATTCTTTCAGTGCTTAGCGGGAACTGGAGATTAAATACTGGCACAGTGGGAAAGTGGGAATCCCCTGCTAACGAGGACACCAAAAAATCATCAGAGTGAATCCAGCTCCATGCGTGCGTGGCGCTCCAGTCAGCTTAAATGAGTCACTTTATTATTTATATATAATGTAGGAACGTAGGAATCTGGTTTGGCTACTGTTCCCACATGCACATCATTATCGTAGCTGCACATGGACAAAAAAATTCAAATACATTATGGAAAGACATAGTTGACCGAATCCATATAACACCAAAGTCTCCATTTAACACTGAATATAATCACTTATTTCTGTAAGAAAAGGTGAAATGTGTGTGATGGTCTTCTGTTAAGTAAAATATGCTGAGCTGACAGAAGGCTGTGAATCACAGGGAGACATTTTAGACACATTCTCTGTCGAGCCCAAAGCTTGGGAACCCCTGTGCTGGTGTAAAGTCACTGAGGCTGACGCACAACTGGACATGACGTCTGTGCTGCTGACATCACCAACAGGGAGAGATGTGTTGCCCCGAAGAGCCTTTCAAATATTATTTTCCGTCTCCTGCACATAGATCTTCCTGGCTTTGCATAAACGGCCAATTACCTTGTCAGTAAGCTGATCCGAGGCGCAGTGCATCTTCTCGCCCCTATTCATTTGACTGTAACGCGCAAATATAAACAGGCCTAATAGCAGCTACACTCGCACAGTTCTCGTCCTCGCACTGTTATTGATACGGCCTTGAATTCACACAATTGATTTTTATGCTTCCCTCTAGCCACCTTGTGCAGTTGAGCGATATCTTTATTCGCACGGAAAGTGAAATAAGTGCGTAATAAAACGGTGATATATTAAATTCGTTTTTCCCCGTGTCGCGGTTTTATTATGAGCCATTTTTCATCTTTATTGAATTGAGACCCGAGCGATCCGCGTCTTCGCTTCGGGCAGAGAAAGGTTAAATAATTTGTGCAAATCAGCAACGCCGCATTTCACATTTCGCTGTATGATGTGACTCCGGCTGCTCTTTATTGGTGTAATTATCTATCTATCTATCTATCTATCTATCTATCTATCTATCTATCTATCTATCTATCTATCTATCTATCTATCTATCTATCTTCTTGTTTTCTCTTCGTTCGATGATGAAAACCTCATTTTACACGGGGGTATTCTGTTGTTTCATATACAAAGACTAACTATCCCTTATACTGTTGGATTTACATTTCATTACTCGGTAATAATCTACGCTGGGATGGGCCTATCAGTGCCTTTAAATCAAGCCTATGCTGCGCACTTCCCGTCAATATCACTGGATTTATGGCTTCACTGTGGGTAACAGAGCTTCAGTGCTTCGTTATTGCTTCAGCCTGGCTCTGGCACACATACATCTGGTCCAGTGGTTCTTGTATCTTGTAGGACACAGTGTGCCTTTTACAGTGTGGCTGCCACTTAGGTCCATTCTCCAGATTAAAGTGCATTGTGTCATTTCTTCTACTATTTCTTCAGTGTCCACTGATTGAAATATTGGTGGTTTCCAAACTGGAGTACTGGGGAACTCTACGGGTCCTTGCGCGGGTGATATTGGTCCATGAGTATGTGTGTCTATGTGGCTTGTGTGGTTGCACAGACAGTGAGAACACAGAGAGCGGTGTTTCATTTCTGCCTTGAAGTAGAAGCTCACCTGCCGTCCTTAACAGATCATGTCCAACAGCAGGAGCCTTCTCAGGTGCCAGAGGGCTCCCAGACAAAAACAAAATCGAATAGGTGGTTCTCTTGAGGCCTTGCCATGAAAGCTTTGGCCCATAACGCCACATTAATGCAACTTTTACAATAATTTCTTCAAGTGAAAACACATTAAAAATAATTTCATAATGAGCCAAACAATTTCTGTTGCCTTGCCCGTTAAAAACTGACTTCACTGTGGTGCCACTTAAGGAAATCCTTTAAATAAATAGTCTAGCATGCGTTAGAAACCAGTTTTAAACTGAAAAACAATATATTAAACATGAGATTAGACTTAAAATGTTTACATTTGTTCTCAGATCTGAACACAACCCAGAGAAAAGCTGCAGGAAAAAAAAAACACACGAAAGCAGCTGCTTCTTTAAGACATCCGAGCAAAACAACTGACCTAGGAGGGAGAAAGGGTGGGAGGGACAGAGTGCGAGAGGGAGTGGAGTGAGGTTTGGCTGGATGACCGAATGGAAGCGTTTACGCAGAGCGTTGTCTCACCTGCACAATCGCACTTCACCATTCAGCACAACCGAGCCGTCTTTCGCTCTCACCTGCAAATATTATCCAGCCTGTGAGGTCAGCACTTCGCTTTCGCTTCTTCGGTTTTGTTTTGGTTTGGTTGGGTATCCTACTGTGCCCTCTGCGTATGGATCGTCTCGTCCACACTAGGCGAACAAAGCGCATCAAGCCTCTCCAGAGAACCGCCTTCCCCAAAAATCACGGATTTTTGTAAGTACTCTGGATAACCATTTGTTATCTTCGGTTGATTTCCCGCTGTTAGCTTGCCTTGGGTCTAGTTCATTGGGAAAGAACATATTAAAGATGGATACGCTCTTTCTTAGCCCAACGGATAGGCACTTCATTTAGGGAACACCCGATCCCACTGTTGGACAAAAATAATGGCAAGATTTTGGATAGCGATGGACACGTTGTTGGTTTCCTGGGAGTAGAAGAAGCTTGTGTTGATGCCTGAAATCAAAAAACAGCCCAGTACTGCAGAATACATACAAACATTTCATTTATCACGCTGTGAATTCCTATATGATAAAAATACGTCCGCGTACTGACAAAATATACTGACAACATCACCGACAACACTATGGAGCACACCGGGATCGAGGAGGTGAACCAGACGCACCAACAGCAGCATGAACCCATCAGCTTCGGGATCGATCAGATCCTGAACAGCTCGGACCAGTCCAGCGGCTGCATGCTGCCCAACCGGACCGGCGACCCGGATTACGCGCTGACCTCTAACGTCTACAGCCACGGGGACAATAACGGACACA
>NW_018128124.1:294379-304126 GCF_001952655.1 Monopterus albus
CCCCCCCCCCCCCCCGCCGCGCCCCCGCATCCGCCCCCCTCGACACATCCGCCAGGCATCGGACCCGGCATCCCCTCGGTGCCTGGGATGGGCATGGGGAATGCGGCAAACTTCACCTTCCCCTGGATGGAGAGCAGTAGGAGGTTTGCCAAAGACAGACTAACAGGTAACAAGAGTTTCCTCGTGATCCTACAACACTCGTAGGCTGACTGTGTTTCGTACTAAAACAGATGTAGGCCAGATGTTTATAGACTACACAATAGCCTACCTTCATGCACCTTCACCTGCATTTCAGTCCCTAATAAACGAGTCCAGCACAGGGTACAAGTACTGTAGTATATGTTTCCTCGAGGCCTTACAGGTGTAAACCGTGAATCTTCACACATTCGTGTTAAAAATAGATTCCGAATGACGAAGTGTGTAAACTGGACCTGATAGAGCTGATGATTTTATCTTTAGGTTATATGCACACACACAGTCACTTTTATTATGCTGGAAAGGCAGCCTGATGAACGAGTGGAGAAATTGACATGGACGTGCTGATGAATCAGTATTGGACCATCACTCTCCATTTACAGCGGATAACGGATAACGACGTCCCCGTTTCTTCATGAGGATGAATGAATTTTTTCTACTGCGAGCCAATTGAGAAAGTAGGAAGATGAGTGATAATAGTAATATCAAATGACAGGATACAATCTATATCTATATATTATTATTATTATTGTTATTATTGTTAGCGCATTGTGAACGCGACAATGGATCTCCCCCCATTTTTATTTAATTTTTATTAGTTAAATGAAATGCCTCGAGATCATTTTATTTTATTCAAGGTTTATTTGCATGACTGACCTCCAGCCTTACGGACCTCACACTCTCTTGGTTCACTTTCACTTTCACTCCATGAAACATTTGACCAACCCAGATTTTTCTCCAAAGTCCAAACTGACTCAAACTGCTGCGTTTGTTTCTCAGTGAGTTTTACAGAAAAGACCACAGTAGCTAGAATAGAGATTTAGATGCTATTTTAACGTAACATCTAGACTTTTTCCTAGTTTAAAAAAACAAAAACATGGCAAATGATAATATTTCCTTTTATTACTACTAGCCTACAGCATTGTTGTGCTCTCGTTATTATTATGTTTGTTATATATCCGTAAAAAAACAATGATCACATTTTATTTTACAGAGATAGACAAACAGGTCATTTTAAATGTATTTATTCACTTTTATAAGGAAAATAGACACTGACCAACATAACGGAACACGTCCCAGATTTAGCCACTTCAGCTGTTGTCCCAGATAAATATTCTCCACCGCCTGTTTTGTCTGTAACTTAAGATGAATCCAGATAATATTAAAATAGCTTCTGATGATAAGTCATTATTAAAATATTTTTTCTTCGTGGTTACTTCTGCTCTGGTAATCAGACTTTGTGTTATAGCCTCGCTGTTGTTATTTTCTTTTATTTATTTATGTCTCTGCCACTGGTCTGTTTCTCATGACCTCATTGTTATGAAGATGAAAATGATGAACGTCATGGATGTGCGCACTCGCCCCCATCTCTCCACGCATTAAATATTCACTGTTCCGTTCTTTCAGCCTGATTAATTATTAAATACCGGAGGACGATATGTCAGCTGCAAAAAGATACAGTGTAAATAGGCTTATCAATTTTACTCATAGTCACTGAGGGCCTCTCGTTTAATTTCTCCCAGCTTTGTGTCGCTGTAATCATTTTGCAGCTTATATCTTTGCACTGTATTGATCAGCCAAAGATCAGCAGTAGCAGCTACATTAGCACTGCGCGCGCACACACGCACACACGCACACACTATCCAGATGTAGCCTTCCCTGTTCCCTATAAAAGGCCGTAAATCAAATGAACTATCATCTATCCTGATGGACAGAGAACCACTTCAAATGTTTCTCTGTGTTTCTTGTTTTTCTTTTCGCGTTCCAAGTTGAAACCGGAGGAGAAAACGGCACCGAGCAGCTTCACACAGCTCGACATGCTGCCAAAGCTCCGGCAGCCATGGCAGGGGATGGAAACCAAACCTGTTCAACTGCACAATAATCAACTCTCATTTTTCACTCTGGCGTGCACCCTTAAAGCCTAAACTCGCGCCATAAATCACGAAACGTCGAATCTTACTGACGCGCAGGATTAAGATTTGGGATGTTTAAATCATTGGATCCATCATTAAAAATAGGACTTGTTAAATAGGCCCAGGCTGATCAGCAGCTCCTCTCTGTATTTAGTTTTTAATTTTTTAAATTATTTTATCCCAAATGCCATCACAGGTTTGACATTTTTAGTGTATTATTATTATTATTATTATTACTTTATACCACACCTCACTTTGGCCTTGTTAAATGTTTTGCCTTTCTTCCAAGAAACGATTGTGTTAAAACACAAAGCAACACAAAACAATGCATAAAATTAAGACGTTGCTGTTACAAAGTAGCCATAACACATATTTATTAACGATTATTGAAATAAACTGAAACAAATGTCCGCGTAAGCTGCGGGTTTTACAGTAAAGGAAAACAGTAAAAACAGTTTGTACTGTTTTTATTCATAGGGATTAGCCAATACACGCCAAACACTATAATGCTACTGTTGGAAGTTGCGTTGAAATAACAACAACAACAACAACAACAATAATAATGATGATGATGATGATGATGATGATGTGGGTCATTTTGTCATCTTGACCAACAGAGCCATAAAGCAGCATGTGTAGCTCTACCAGCCACGCACCACCAATAAAAAACATAATTAAACCCTTTTTCTCCGCAGTAAACCTCCGGGTGGGTGTTAATGGCAGCAGAGCCGAGAAATATGATTTTATTTGGGCGCTGAACCCGCTGCTGTCCTTGTGTTTCCAGCTGCCCTGATCCTGACTGTGACAGAAAACATTGTCCCTGCGTTTTGTCCCGCATAGTGTAATAAATAGCAATATATGTTCATGTTATATTTCAATATCCCCTTTAGAATCCTTCACGGATATATTTATTAGATTGCTACAAAGGTAATATCCGCAGTGGGGAAGGGAGGCGCTGTCACCGAGAAGTGTTATTAAGTATAAGTGGTTTTATTATGGGAAACATATTCTCCACGGTAGCATTTTATTTTTTGATATGCTTATGCAATTGTGCTGCATTATCCAGGCAGCAGATTTAGTATTCTAGCTCCTTTTCTGTCTCCTTTTGACGGAGGTGAGCAGCCAGTCTGGCGACTGTGCCGCATTTTTCTTCTTTAACGTAACAAACGATGTGGTTGAGTTTGTGCAGCTCTTCCTGTCCGAAAAGGATTTTCTACAGCTTCCACAGAGATGATCCATTAACTGTTTGTCAGCCTGTTAAAGATACAATTATAAATATATGTGAGCTTAGTAGCATTTAATAATGGATTTTACAGTTTATAGAAAAGGTTTCATGTTAATTTAAACTCCACATTTTCACCGCAATCCCAGTTTATCTCACTGGGTGTAGAGTCTGTACAGAAACTACCAGAGACATCGTGTCATATCACACTGACAAGCTTTTCTCCTTTAGTTGCCAACATTCACGTGTCGACTTTTTATAGGCAGTTCAGACACATTTACAGAAATTTGACCAGTGTGACCTAACTCCTTCCTCTGTAGCTATACATACATATTTCATATATGAAACAATGAGCACACATAGACACAACATTTCTAGAATAATATAAAACACAAGAAGACAGCTCAGTCGTTTTATTTAGATGCTGATTTAAAATGGACGCTGTTTTCTATAGTCTCAGTAATAACAGGAATATATAAATCTGTAAACACATTACGACACAGTCTCACACCTTCAGTTAAAACATTAAGCACGACCTAAGTATCCATAGCATCACTGTACAATGTATTTATCAGCCTTTTCCACACTGTCGTCTTGCTGCAGGTGCAGGCCCAAAGGCTCCTGCTCCATGTCGGGTTTCCTATGAACGTGCTTCTATGTGCCTGGTCCATTACTTATCCCACAGATGGCTCGAAATAGCCATCTAATGCAGTATTATTTAGCCAGACCTGCTGCTGGGAGCAACAACAGGCTCGTTCACTCCCAGCATGTGACCGGCAAGACTGCACTGTATTTTGAGCAATGAGAAGTCAACCAAAATGAACTAAATGTGTGTTATAGAAGTAGTCACCAGGGTCTGACTACAGCAGAAAATATAGGCACCAAAACCAAACACACATATCTAAAAATGCAGTGCCAAAAAGTCCCCATAAATTCACTATTACACAAAGCAGCTATACAGTCCCCTCCAAGCACCTAGGATTATTATAGAAACATCATTTTGTCACTATAAACTTATGATGAAATATCACAGATGCTTAAGTCCCAAAAGGAAAATTAAAGGGACACAATTACAATTTTTACTATTACTGAGCATCAGAGTAACATATAATATGGAACTGGATAATAATGCTGCAGGAATATAAGCAAGGGAGATTAAAAATAATAATGAGAAGAGGAACAAAAAGACTTAGTCACTATAAATCCATTGCCAAAGACAATTTCATTTCAGGCACTAAGGCTGTAATTTACTCTCAGGTAGCATTAACTTTATGTGACCTACTGTAACTGCACACCGCAGCTGTTCATCTTTACTTTACAAATCATTTGCTCGTGTACTCCTCAATCTGCCACTGGTGTTCAGCACCATCGGGGGATTTCGGCAGCTCCCTGGAAATGACTGCCTCGCGCATAATAACTTCATGTTCCATTTTCCATCCAAATTGTGATTGTCTGTGTGGCAAATGAATTCTCAGGTAGCTGAAACTAGGAGAGCAGCAGCAGCAGCACGCAGCCCTCGGGGACACCTATGCAGATGTTTTCATTTTCATTTTGGCTCCTGGTGAGCTTTTCTGACAGAACAAAACAAATAAACACCCTGTCAGACAGCAGGCAAAACAGCATGCTGGGGAGGAATGACACAAGAAGACAGAAAGCAAGGGAGAGGAAGAGACAGTGTTTCTCCCTCCTGTTGTTGATTTCCATTTCAAAATGAGAGTGTGGCTCAGGAGTGGATCTATGGCCAAAACGATCTCATTACATTTATTGATCTTCTGTTTACCCGTGGCTGACAAAATAGACAGGATTCATAGATATTTTATGATGCAGAAGATAAGTTGTTATTAAAACCCAGATGCAGTGATTTATGAAAGTGAACCACCAGGCACAGTAACAAGACAAACACAGTGCATGCTCATACACAGACTGTGTGCAGCTTGATTTTTGAAAAGGCACAGTGACACAACAGCTGAAAAGAAGTGAATGGCACAGTCCAGTCAATACATGTGTAAATCATTTATTTAGAATAATAAATCATTTCCTTGGGATATTTTGTGCAACTATTGAATATGTTTGATTGGTCTGATGATAAAAATTCCCACAAATCAGCAAACTGTTACTCTTCAAAACTGTCCTTGAATGACTATGAATAACCCAAGGCTGTGAATAACACTTGGGTTATTGGTAACATTGTTAAAGTTGTTATTAAATTATATTTTGACCTTCATCACACTGTCAATGAACAACCCTTATTGTCTGTTTCTGATTGGCTGGCCAGTGTGTGCTGCAGCTAGCTTTGTAACCTTGCTAGTTGCCACTTGTTTTCTATGATAATATAGTTTAATATTATATCTCATTTTGAACCAACCTTTCCAAATGCTAACTTACAAGACTAGCAGTAAATGATGTTAAAGTAGAGTCTGTTCATCATGCAGGCCTCCTTCATGTGATTAGCCGCCATGCGGCGGTGCCCGCCTGGCGGCAGCTGCTGCTGTGCTCCAGATGTGGGACCTCACTGTGTCTCCCTTTCCTTTAGGGGAGCAGGCAGAGGAGAGCAGAGCCGGAGAGGCCACAGGGGGGCCAGGGGCCACCGGGTCCCTCTGTCCTCTCCCCAAGGGAGACATCAGCAGGGTCCCTGTCTGGAGCACTGTGGAGACATTAGCCAAATGCTATTACCCCGAGCTAGCTCACCTGCGAGACGGCAATGGCCTTCTAGCAGACTATCCTTTCCCAAAGGGCTCTTGCCCAGGTGAGTCACAACTCCCCCACCAACCTCTTTCCCCACTACACTCATTTCTGTCATAGCTAATTTTTAACTACATCATATTGTGTGTAACATAAATATTGTTAGTTTTTGTTTACTTTGTGAAAATGTAAAAATGACTGCAAAAGCAGATGTTTAAGTCTTGGTTTCTGTTGATCTGTGTACAAAGGCCAGTTTATTACAGGTTGTAAGCAATATCTAAATCTGATACTGCAGATACCAGCTTTCTCACTGCTCCTCTGCAACTTTTTCCTTTGACTTCCATTTCATACAGTTTAGTATGATCCATGGTTTTCAGTATTTGGCAAGGGAATTGTAGTTGTAATTACATTTATCTCCTTCAGTTGGCAGCTTCTGGGCCTTCTCTTAGACTCCCTAAACACGCTGACTTCAGAGTTTAGAGAAAATGGACAATAATTTTATACAACCAAGACAAAATTGTGTTTATGAGTGTTTACAAACAAAACCTCTAGGGAAATTAGTTTATGGTTCAGAAACAGATCTCTCTAGTTTAGAAACTGAAAAAAGTGTTTACATGCACTAATAAACATTTATCATGAACGCTTAAAGTCCAAAAGCCTCTGTTACTTACATGCTAATGCTAACATAGACTGTTTTAAAGCATGACTTGCATGATGTTCAAAGCTAAAACCCACTAAGTGAAAGCTTAAAAATCATCAAATAGAGTCAAATAAATTATTATTTTCTTTTCCTTTTCAGCCGCCCTCTCACCCTTCTCCGTGACCCGGCGTATCGGCCACCCATACCAGAACCGGACTCCACCCAAGAGGAAAAAGCCTCGGACCTCCTTCAGCAGGGTACAGATCTGCGAGCTGGAGAAACGTTTTCACCGGCAGAAATACCTGGCATCAGCTGAGCGCGCCACCTTGGCTAAGGCGCTGAAGATGACGGATGCACAAGTCAAGACATGGTTTCAGAACAGACGGACAAAATGGCGGTAAGGTTCCAGCCTTACAGAGTGCACGTGGTGGCTTTTACTAGCATGAAAGTAGAGAAGAATAAAGCAAAAGCATCATAATGCTCTTCCATGTGCCACATTTTGTTAACGTTTTCTCCCTCATGTTCTACTTAAGCAAAACAAAGAGGCCATGGTGGATCTTTCAGAAGGCGTTTGTTTTTATGAGGGCAGGATGTTCACTCAGAAGAGCCACTCCTTCCAATTTTACTTGTGCCATAAATCGACAGCGGTGAATGTGTCTCTGTTTTGCTTTTAGATCCAAAATGCTCACTGGTGTTTCACTTTAAACACAAGTAAAATGGCCCAGAGCTGAAACACCTATTTTGCTTAGCTTAGCTGCCAGTCGAGGCCAGTTCACTTGACCAAGCACAATTACTCCTGAAAGGCCTTTTAGAAACTTGCTGTCCAAAGCAATACTGAAACACTCAACGGAGGGATTGGCTTCCAAGTCCACAGGCAGGAAAAAACACACACAGACACACACTCCTTCACTTGATTTTAACAGTTGTTTATAGCCATTTGGAAGTAAATGAGCAGGAAATCAAATTAAGATGCCCTGCCCTTAGTTAAAGGGACAGGACACATGTTTCAAACCATTGTACAAACCTAATATTATACATGTTTATTGTATTATTACTTTTGAATTTAAAACACTTAAAACCTTTTGTCTGTTTAATATTTATGAATTACTGGCATCTTTGTCCTAAGAACATATAAGGTTGAAATTTGGTTTGATGATCCCTGTTGAAAGTAAAAAGAAAAGTGCATTTGAAAAACATCTACAATGTAGTACTGAAAAACTAACAGCACATTCTCCACAAGAAGATATAATAAACATGAATTTGCTCAAGAGAACGAGCACCAAGTTAAATCCAAGACTGAACGACGGGCCACAAGTATACAAGGGAACTGGCTTCACTGGTTTCTTTGGTTTCCTAGTTTTGCTGAGATTTATGCCATTTCCCTGTAGTGTGCACCTGATAGGATGAGCATGAGGGATGTCTCTGCGTGACAACTACGCTAGTAACAAGAGGATGATCAAATCAACAGGCAGCCAATCAGATTATGATAATGCTGTTAACAATAATGTGTGGCTAATGGCTGGGGGGTGTGGATGAAAGAGGGTTTCAGAGGCCCGTTTCCCCTCCTGGCCCTACCTGTGTATTTGGTTGTTGGCTTTGACAGAAATCATTTGTTTATAATGGTTTTGGTTATAAATTAAACTGCCAAGACTTTAACCCTTGTGTTCTGTTAAGAATCTTAATAAATTCTTCTTTGTGCCTTATTTGGTATTGCTGATTAGGACATTTGAGAACATTTCTTGACACACACACAAAGCAGAAAGTTACAATGTAAAAATCTGACACGACACTTGATCTGAATATTACATAAAGAAAGTCAGGAGAAAAATATAGGAGAAAGTGCTGATATAAACAAACGCAGCATTTACTCTAAATCACAATGGGAGTGCAGCTTGATGTTTTCCAGATCCCTTCCGTTCTCTCCTGCATTCATCATGTCAGCTCACTTTTTATTTATTATTTGTTATTCTTCCCTGTTGTCATGTATCTGTAAAGCACTTTTAGTTGTATGCACCCGTATGAGTGCTGCTGTATAAATAAAGATTTGATTTGAGTTAGCAACTCTTCTATCACAAGGATGTATCATTTTAACCACACTGGTTCTGTGTGTGTTTCAGGAAAACACACATCTGCATTACTTTTCAACAGAAAATGGTTGAAGTGTAATGACACAACATATAGGGTATATGTTACTGTGAACATGTGCTGTGCTGGAAAGAAAAGAAAACACCTCAGGGCAGGAAGAGTACTGTTCCTCCTCCCCCTCATCAGTCATGTTCCTTCACCAGCACCTGCCACTCGTCTTGGTCAGGTGTCATGTAGCTTGTAGCTGGAGTAACTGGCACGGGTGCTGAGTAAACATCCAGTAAAAGCATCTTGCAAATGGTTTCATTTACACATTTTTCACAGATACCTGTGTAAGAGTTTGTCTTTTTATTTATTTTCATGCTTTCTTGCTTTCTTCTTTGCTTTGACTTCACTTTTTAGTGCCAGTCATGAAGAAATGACCCAAAATATCATAAACAAAGCTGAAAATCCTTTATACAAAAACAAGTTACGGTTTTAGTAGTAGCGGCATTATTGTGCCGTAAATCATTTATTTTGGAAAGTTGACCTTTTGCTAGATGTTAAAACCAGGCTGATGTCCTTCAGTGCAGTGATTCACCAACCTTTTTGGCTGGTGTACCCCCTAAAACAAAGAAGTATACACTCACTGGTTGCATTTGTTTGCTATCTGGTGTTTTATTTTGGTTTATTAAAATATTCTGTTAGCATGAAGAAGAAAAACAACAGGAATATATAAAACATGTGTTCTTTCTTAAAATGTTAGTCTTATGACCCTACGTATTTATTTTGAGGCTACTGTGGGGTCCTGCCCCTCAGGTTGGGAACCACTGCTTCATTTTGAGTCTATTTTATAAGAATTTGGAACAGACACTTTCCACAGTGCTGTGCATGTGGCATTAATCAATGTTGTGTACATGCTGCCTTAAAAATAAATACACTGGTCTCAAATTCTCCTCTGCTGTCTTTTGTCTCCACCGTCCACCCAGGAGACAGACTGCAGAGGAGAGAGAGGCCGAGAGGCAGCAGGG
>NW_018128124.1:304150-323725 GCF_001952655.1 Monopterus albus
GAAGCTTTCCAGAAGACGTTGAGCCAGCCTCTGCAGCCGGACCCACTCTGCCTACACAACTCATCCCTATACGCCCTGCAGAACCTGCAGCCCTGGGCAGAAGACAATAAGGTGACCTCCGTCACCTCCGTGGCATCTGTAGTGTGACTGTGTGTGTGAGTGGCTGTGTAGAAGAGAGAGAGGGGGGACAAAGGGAGGGATGAAGCTGGGAGTGGAATGTGTTTATCACAGTGTCGTCAGTGTGAATGGACAAAAGGGAGGAATCTCTTCAGTCTATTTCTGACGTGGCTGGCGTTCAAAAATGCAGCAGCATTATGGGATGGTTGTAGATACAAGAAAATGATGCTTGCTTTGGAACAAAATTTTTGAATGGACATTGAGCTTCCTTACTCATTGATGGTTACCAGCAACATGATGGGGGAGCATATGTAGAGAGAGACAGTTATCTCTTACTGCCAGGTCCTACAGCACACTGTGTGCGGACTTTGCCGCACAGGACAATGCTATTTGTCAAAATTAAGCAAGTCTACAACTGTTATCTTACATATCTGAAGTATGTTGAGTCATTTTTCTGCCTTACACCAAATTTCCGCTTTCCCTTCAGCTGTCGGTCTAAAAGAGAAGAGGGCACTTTATCCCTAATGGCCAGGAAACAAACGGACACCTCTGTACATGCCCACATCAAGACTGTCCCCTCTTTTGCCTCTGGATCCCTCATAAGGCGGCAGAGACTTTCTGCCACAAATGGCAAAAAAAGACCTCCTGTTTTTCGCTTTTGACTTTGTACAATGTAGTAAATGCATGTTTCAACCTTTTTCTGTGTGCACTCAGAAGTACCACTGAAGTCAGCTGCTGTCGAGGTGGAGCTCCTCCCCGACTGCAGTGTTCAAATGGTTGGTGGAATTCCTGATAACAGATTCCTCATTATGTTCAATCTAAAGGTGTTTTATATTAAATGATATTGTGACTTTTTGAAAAGATGACAAACCTCAGTTTTTCTTGCCTCTTTTTCCACACACTGCTTTTGTTGTTTGTCACCATTATGAAAACCATGAAATAATATTTTATGATTTTAGCAAGGAAGTTAGCCTTGTGGGATTTAGCTATGATTACACATTAAAGTTTCAAACCACCCAAAGGTAAGATACCATTGAATTGCATCAGAAGGAATGTGCAATACCTTTTTTATCCATAAAAACTGATGACTACTGCTCCCTTGTGTGAATGTGAAGCAGGGCTTTGCCGAGAACAGCGAGCATGCTCAGCAAAACCCTCTCTGGAAAAATAAATATTTGAAAACTGATGCTCAAATTCAAGTGAGTGTACAGAAGCTGCGTAGCTGCCAAGTGAACATTTGAAATGCAGCACTATGGGTTTTGTTTATTTGTTTGTTTTATTTTATGGAAAGCCTTAATGGAAGATTCGTTTGAAATTTGGAGGAGGAAACCTAACGGCAAATGAAAGGACACACAGTCAGCACCAGACACCAAATAGCAAGAGCTGAGTTGCTTCCATACAAAGGCCTTTGCTGCCTTCATTTTTGCATAAAGTGAGCAAAAACCTTTCAAGAGTGAGATGATTATAGAGATGGTTATATAAAGAAACCAGCTAAAGTTTAACTTGGTCATTCCTTTGTTTTTTGTATCAGCCTTGCTTACTGTTACTTGCTGACAACTACAGACTCAAACAATCCCTTGAATGTCTGTCAGCTGACAAACTTTATCTTATATTTATGTTTTTATTCAGGTTGATGTTCATTAGTTGGGGTTTCTTTTGCGCTTGGTTGAATGGGTTTTAAAAATATGAGTAAATCCTCAAAAAAATGCTAAGTGTACACATGAGCTATAAGACTAATTGACACCTGCGTTGTTTTTGAAAGATCTTGGAAGTTAGCTCCAACACCATTTTTAGTATTGGCTTCCATTGTTTTCTAGGTGAATCATGGCCACCCAGACTCCAGACAGTCGTAAACAGTTGTTATCACCACATCCACCCTATCATGCTTATCACCCAAGTCATAACAAAATCAAACCATCTCGAGGTACAATAAACACATCATTCAGGTGCCTTCATCGTCACGAACATCACAGGAAATGAACCTTGCTGCTCCCCGCGTCCTCTCCTCATCAGAGAATCACTCGATTTATACGAAATGTGAACGTGATGACTTTTTCCTAATCGTGGCAATGCAAGTTACTCTGAAATGCCTATCACACAGCTCTATGATGGACTTGTGTTCCACAGACTCCAGAGTAAATATATCATGCCTCCCCCCTCCTTTTGGGGGGGGTATCACTGGTATCTGCCTGCTCAAGCCTCCAAACCTTTACTCAGAGCAGCTGTCTGCAGCAGCATTCACCCCCAACAGCCTTCTGCCTTCTCTACAACATAGTGCCTATGTTTAATCAGTTTTTAGGGCATCTTGCCTGGTTGGGATCCTGTCAGTAGCAGGCAGTTCTCCAGGTGACGCCTCCTCGACCCCCATTTCCTCTGCTCCCCGCTGCTTTCATCTCTCTGTCTCAGATGTCTTGAAGACGTGACTTGGCCCGTTTTAGAAAAATTCCTCCCTTTACTGTTTTCAAAACCATGCATTGTGTTTTGCTACAGGTGCTTAAAGATGTTTTTCCTCCTCTTCCGTCATGGCTGTGGAGTTTTTTCTCATACCCCTTCTCTGAAGCTGCGAAAGAGCCTTGTTCATATCCAATAAAGTGTCACCACACAAGATGAACAAGAGCCAGAGGCTCAGGGTATATCAGACTTCCTATCAAGGACTTAGTTTTGAACAGGGACACCAGAAACTATTCACCACATGCACCATGTTGTGCTCTGTGTCATGCTCTGTCTGCTTTAGACACTTGTTTTCATTTTTGAGAAACACAGTAAACATTTATGTCATTATCGGGCAGCTGTTGTAGCTTTACTGATCCAGTGAGTAAAGCAAACACTAAGGTTGGAAGTTTGATTCAGAAACACTCTGACAGAAAACTTGGAAAGCCTCCAGCAAGCTAAACAGACAATTATATATACAATTACATTACATACACACTTTATTCAAATAGTCAAATACTGATGCTGATGTGATCTGTCAGGTAACAGCTGACAGTTTCACTTGCTGCATCCCTACAAATTTTGCAACACAAACATTTGATAAACGTTAGCATTAACTACATTTTCCTCTAGGATCTTTTTTAAAATTTCATCAGTTTCTAAATATTGATCTAGTATTTCAACATCCTGGACATCTACTGTATGTGAAGAATTCTTTAGGCAAGAAAAAATAGTGTTAAGATTTCAGCCAGTTCCCCCAGTCCAGATAATGAGTATGTTCATCATGGTCTTTCTGTTTTTGTGGCACGTGTCACTTTATGCATAACAGTAGGAATGTTTAAATAGAGATTATCTAAAGTGTACTGAAGAGTATGGCTGATTTTACAGGTTTATTTACAGTAGTGCTTGATGATTATTCAGTTAAGTGGCAGTATATGTACACACCCACAGTTGCAACACATGACTAACTGGATCAAAAGTATTTTTTTATTTGATACCAGATGCAATAATATCGGAGTGTAGTCCTAACACCTATTTTCAGGTTATGACAGCTGCTGTAGCCACCAGAAAAGCAACCACCATCTCACACTGCCAAAATCTATTAGATCACTGCTAATGTGTTGACATGTGAGGCTTTGTTGACGGAAGGCTTTTATGGTTCTTGGCTTTAAACTATTGCTACGGCCCATTAGTTTGAGTCACCTGGAAAATGATAAGTGCATATTGCAAAGGAATTTTGCTGTAGATGAATTCATGCACTTACATAGTTACAGAAATAGGGTTAAACTACAGTGTGTCCTGATATGATCTGTGGAATTTCACCCGATGTTTGTTCGGGTATGAACTCTTGCAATGCATACACATAAACACATTTTTACATGTAGGTGAAACCAGAGTTGTTAAAATCTTAAAGTGGGCACAAGTGAAAATAACAAACAGGTTTTGCTCCACTAGATGTGAAAGTCTGAGTATTTTACAACAAGCTGATTATTTTTTAAACTATTTACTGGCCATAACATTAGTGATGATTCAGAGCCGCAGTACTGTGGTGAGAATGGTCCCATAATGTTTGGCTTTGTTAAGTGGCCTTTAAGTCTGTTATTATGACTCAGGAAACAGATATTATTTTTCATGATGTCCTGTGGCTTCACTCAGTTCAAACCTCCTGAGTGCAGACTGTCTGTTTTAAATGATGCTGACTGGTTTGACAGATTGACATTTTTGTTTTTGAATAATGAGGGCCACAAGGCACAAATCTAGTTGACTGGAGTTAGATCTCTCAACAAAGATCATGTTTTAGTAACATCTTAGGAGAGGGAACATTTATCAAAAATATTCTGGAACTGTTAGGTTATCATATTTTGACATGTGGTTTGATGTGATGATTATCAAACAGCTGTAGCAGAAAAATCCAGGAGCATCGAGTCACTTCCATCTGGGCCAAGTGTAGAACGAGGTTCTCTTTCTGCAGTCTGACAGTGTGACACGTAGCTCAGAGTTCACTGAACCTGCTGAAATGATATGCTTTCACAAGTCTCTTGCTCTTTTTCAGTTACACATAGGAGCACATGGTCACGTATGCCTGTAAGCTACTCATTCATATGCATGTACAGCATATCTGTGTATAAGTGTGCCTACAGTACAAGGACAAAAAGCAGACTGCACATAGTCACACACAAAGAACACGTGTGCATCTTCCTTTTAACATGGTTGATGAGTAGAATGTAAGCACTGTACAGTAAGTACTGTGGTTGAAAAGGTAAGGATGAAGAATTATTCTGCATTGATGCTGAGAGTGAGTTTAATGTTAAATTTGGCTATAATGATAAAAATGGTCTAGTTTGTCTGGAACCAAAACCTAAAATTCTGATAAAGGATATAAAAATGTATTCCTGCCTTTGTAACTGTTTGTATGTTGAACTAAGGTGACAAATGAATGTTCCAGTCAGTAAATATAAAAAGCTATTTCCACTATCCATACAACTTGTTTTCAGTGAGTCCATGTTCATCGGCGTCGCGGTGAGAATGGATCTGGCAATGTGCCATGGCAGTCGATGCCACATTAAAGCTTTCTCCAGCTTTCAGGCATGCATGAAGACAACTCATTCCTTTTGGGTAATACTCAGTGACTCAACATCTGCTCAGTAAGGGCCAGCTACTGAAACACTATGAGGCATTTATCAAGGTTAGAAAACATATTACAATTCAGCAACTGCTGTTTTACAATTAGATTTCAGAGGTTTTGTTTATGATGACCACAAACCCAGAGATGTTTTATCATGCAATAGAACTAACTAATGCTTTGGAAGAGTCCTGGTAAAATGTTACTTTTCTGCCCAAGAATGCTGTCGGTACTGAGGTGGAAGGTGAGGAATGTGTGACTATGAAACGGTGGGTTAGAAGACTATCTGGCTACTGAAAAGTAGAGAATGTGTCTGGCTGCAGTGCCTCTGAGCAAAACAACTCTACTGGCTCCAGGGCTGCTGCAAATGAGATATGGAATCAAAACAAACACGTCCAATGGTACAATTAATCTCTTATAGTTTAAAAAGTTCCAGATTATACAAAATTTTCCTCTAACATATGAGTCTGCAATGACTATTTTATTATCAATATTTTCAACAACCACAGAAGACTCTTTCAAAGGCTAGAGCTGCCTCCAGGGTTAAGCTTTTAATATCACTGACCAAAGGCCTCTTTTATTTAGTCCAAACAGCACAGTAAGTGATGGACATAAGGGAGAGCATCCCAGTCTCATTATAAAAGCTATAATGCTAATCTTAGGAACCCTCTGTGATGCATTAAATACAAATAGACACTCAAATGTATAAAAACCTTGCATTCAGTAAAGTAATATTACGCATATCAGTGTGTCTTGTACTTTCATATGCAGTTCAAATGAGGCACCTTGCAATTAGTTGAAGCTGTGACTGATTATCTGCCTTATCTACTACTTGTGAATTTTACTAGATATATTGTTTTATTCTATTTTCAGTGTGACTTTTTAAACATGTTGTCAAGTAGCACTGATCACAACAGCAGCAAGTCTAAGTCTGTTAGGCTAGTTTTTAAACCACAGTCACTGTCAGAAAACTAGTACGATAAAATGAATGACTAAATACTCTGTAACAAATTGCTGTAATAATACAGGAAATGTTGTACAGTAAACTGCCGTTCTTCATTAATACAGACCAATACTGTAAATGTTTATGCCTATGAGGAACTAAATATTAACAGCAATCTACTCTGCAATCTTATGTTCAGTCAGACTGGAAAGTAACTTTGTGTGTCCCTAGTTATTCTGAGCAAAATCATATTGCATCAAGTCCCAGCACCTCATTTAAAACACAATGAATGTAAATAAATTTAAAATTGGTGTAAAATATTAGAGATTAATACAAGAAGAAGAATAACTTTAATTGACTAACTTATTAGCTAATTTCCAATTTTTGGTTAAATCAGTTGTTTGAGAAAGATGTTATGAAAAAGGTTTATAGGACGTGTTATGTTAGTTTTCTTTCTCATATGGAGGGGAAATTTGCAAGTTGATGCTAATAAGAACTGAAAGTTGTTTAAAATATACACTAAGTTTAACTAGGCTACATGGCTAACAGCTAGCTGGTTGTCTGTGTTGTCTCCCAGGGTGAAGATGTGGTGTAACTGTTCAAATGTTTTATTTAAGTTGGTGCTGCCACTGAGATGTTGAGAGTTAGCGATGAAAACATCTAAAAACTGTGTTTAATTGAAAGAGTGCTGTTCTTGGCGAAGAGGTTTATTTTGAAGGGCAGTATATGTCAACCATGTGACTAGAGCTGAGTAAGGGGTGCCACTATGGCATTATGGGACAGAGACAACATGGACACAGAGGAGGGACATACAGCCCCAAAGTTATTATTCTACACATGGTTCTAGAGGCACAAACGGTAAATGTACATACAGTATGTTGTATTTCTTGTTCATAAGCTATTATGCATCTCATCACCAACATCCCTGGTGATGCTGACCACCTGAAAATCTTCTTGTTATTATTTGCACTACTGTCACAGTTTACACATGGCTTTGAGTTTCATCATAGCCGATTAGGTTGTACCATTTAGCTTATCCTAATTACTTGAATTCAGTTTCGTATTCTATTTATTTTGTGTTTGTTCTACTTTTATTCTATTTTAGTTTTTGAAATGGTATGGGCATTCAGCATTAGCTGAGAGAGAAACAGTATTTCAATTTTTCTGTGTGTCCTGTACAATTGACAATAAAAAAAAAATTCGATCTTGATGTTGTATTTATGTTTAGTGTTGTTTATGTGCCTCTATTTGTACATATTTAATATTCTTTATCATTACTTTGTAGTTTTCACGGTGTCCAGGGAAAACAGAAAGAGAGAGACATAAACTTTAAGAGGACAACTGTATGAAGCGTGGCAATCCTTTGAATTAAACTAGAACTGAAACAATGCAGCTATATGGGGAGTTGATTATTCACATCATATAGCTGCTGATGGCCTACACTGAGAGAACAGAGGGACTGATACTCCTTGCTGGTGACAGTTTTGTTTTGCATTTTTATGTCTACTATGACTGTACACACATTAACTTTAATTTGGATACCATCGTTTATGATTTACAGATGTCTGCCACTACAGCTGATGTTGAGCGTAACCTGACCCTCCCAGCCAGTCCTATTCTGCTGGGTAAGTGTCACATAAACAAGGCATGGAGGATTGAGCTCAAGTCATTTGGTCTGTCTGTCTCTCTGATTTCGCTCTTTCTGTATATGTCTCTGTTTTGTTGTGCTCTCCCATACATGTAGCTCTTTTATCGATATTGTTTTTTGCGATCCCAAGATGTGGAAAGTAGTGATTTCCAGTATAACAGTATAACTTAAGATACTTGATGTGAATAGATTTTAAAAAGGAAAATCTATTGCTCAGAATTTCATCAGGAGTGTTGCTGCCAATCCCAATACCGTAGAATGCTTGGATAAGGCTTGATCCCATATTTGATATTTTTCTAGGAAATTGACTTTATAATTATTTTCTCCATGAGTTGATGGTGACAAAGTAACAACTGGATGTTGGGTAATCAACACTGAAAGTCTTGTTATCTGTGAAGGATATGCAAACTGAGAACCTCTTCAGCATGAGGAATTATGGACTGTATTTTAAAAAAAGTAATGACTGAATTTACCCATTATTGTGTTTGATGCTGCAGTGGGTTTAATAAAAGTCTGATATTGTAAGTCTATCTCTTGTCTGAGCCATTTCAATGCTAGCAATTCTCAAGGGGTTTCATTTTGAAATGTAAAACTTTTAACTCATTAGCTTCTAGCACCATTATTGTAAACCACATCCCCAACTTCTTTAATACATTTTACAATTATGAACTGTTTATGGAGATTACAGTGGGAGCACTATAATAACTGTAAAATGGCAATAAAACAACTACAATATTAGACTGTAAAGTTTATACTCTGTACAGCACAGCACTGTAATATTTTTCCAGTAATGTAGTGTTGTAGATTACTGCAGGTACCCTGTAGAATAACAGTAAACTACAGGTAAATGTAGCTGCCAGTAGTTCACTGTAATTTATCAGGAACATTGGTATACAAATAAAATAAACTGATATAAAATACAATGCCATATAAAGGTTTTAAGGATTTAAATGTTTAGTGTTCTCCATTGTAAAGGTATCTGAATGGTTCTACATTCATTATGCAACATGAAAACGGCCCCAATGTCCAGCCAGTCATGAAGAGCTATCTACAGCTACATGAAGAATAAGGAGTACTGCAACAGATGGTCTGACCCCCACAGAGCCCTGATCTCAACATCATGGAGTCAGTCTGGGATCACGTGAAGAGACACGAGTCACTGAGACAGAAAAAATCTACAGACGAGCTGTGGCACATTCTCCAAGCTGGAACAATCTGCCAGCCAAACGGTAGGAAAATGTAAAGGCAAATAGTGGTCGCACCAAATACTGACTTCAGTCATATTGTTTATTGCACTTTGTATCAAGTGAATAGTTAAATAAATACTGTTTGTGGTATTATATTTGAAAACATTCTCACTTTACAGCATTTTTTCAGGTCTGTCTATCTATCTATCTATCTATCTATCTATCTATCTATCTATCTATCTATCTATCTATCTATCTATCTATCTATCTATCTTAAGTCAAGTCAAGATTTTTATTTGCCATTTATGCATAATCAGACAGTCTAGGCAAATAGGAATTCTTGTGCAGCTCTCCTTTGGAGTCAGGTAAGGAGTCAAAAGTCAGAAAGAACACTTAGTCTTAAAATAAAAAAGTTACATAAAGGCAACAAAGCATTAAAACCGCAAAACACAAAAATAGGGTAATAGTATTTTCCCCAGTGAACTTCAAACATCACACTTAGTAATTCACATGGTGGAGTTGGATATGTCATTATGCTTGGTGAGGTAGTGAGGGGTTATAACATACTAAAACACAGTTTATATTCAGGCCTGTTTCCATTGCTTGGTGGAGAATGTCCTGCTATTACTCAGGTCGCCCAAGAGAACACTGTTGAACACTGTATCAGGAGTAGAAGAAGCATTCAGGTCTTTTATTTAAGTAAAAATAATGACAGGACTGTGTTGAAATAATTTGGTACAAGTTTAAGTCAAACCTTTACTCATGTGAAAGTACTTTTAATAGCCTCAAAACATACCTAAAGTAAATTATAAAGTATATCCTCTAGAGTCCCTGCGTCCTCATATGAGGACCGCACAGCTTGGGTTTCCAAAGCTCAGGACTCTAGAGGTTAAACTAAATAGACCAAAAATTAAGTATGTATTAAGCAGAATACCCCATTTCAGAATAATACGTATAATTATTGATACATTAATGCGTAAACATCACAAATGTCGGAGCTGTTAAAGGTGGGGCTAATTATTTTAGGTACTGCTGAGTAGTAGTCCAATAGATAGGCCATAATATATGGTGAATCTATACTACGACGGCGTCATCTAGTGTTCATCTACTAAAATATTCAGTGTTCTTTGTCCTGCCCGGTCTCCACATCTATTGGCTCAAGTGCCTTCAACCCTAGGTGACGCTAACCTTCTCTATTGGCTCAGTGATGTGACTGTCAAAGCATTTCCCGGAAGTACAACCGTCCACTTCAAAGATGGAGGACGATATTACAGATATGAGCAGACCACAAATGTACTTGTTTGGTGAGCGCGCTTATTTTGACAAACCTTATATTATTCGGTCGCACAGTCAGCTTTACTACCATGTTGTCATGCACAAGTAGGCATTTAACATTTTTATCTGGTAGAAGTTAGCTCAGTGGTTGGCTAACCTGCTTGTCCCCACTCGGCGCCAGTTCAGCTCTCTTTTGTTAGCTAGCCGAGCACTGCATGGGGCTGCGTGGAAATAGCAAAGAATGACCCAATACCTTTATGTATTTGTGTATGTTGTTAAAAATAACTACAAGCACATGGTAAGTTACACGCTGCACGTATTGTTTTTCTGTAGGTTGCACCCTCAAATCGGATAAACGGGAGTTCAAAATTGACGTAGAAGACGATGATACGGAGCAACAGCTGTCACTCAAAGCAGTAAGGAAAAGGCTTTCCTTTATCTTTCCTTTGCACGTAGAAGACTTACCACTGAGTAATACGACAAATATGGGTTTACGGGGAAACACAAGGATTAAATAGACCAACGTTATGCTAAATTCTGCTTTGTTTATACCTCCAAAGGTAGCTGCTTTAATAAAATTACAGTGTAGTTCAAAACGTAGTAACGTTACATATTGTTGAGATTACTGCATTAAGTTACTGACAAAACCTGTGCATACAGTTACTCTTTGATTTTGTGTCTAACTGGTTGTTTGAACGGCTCATTTTCAGTCTGTTTGGGGTTGTATGTACATCTTTTCACTTCAAAATCAACAACGTGAAATTTGCAGGGGATGCATACACTATGTTCATGTGTTGTGTTCCTAAGATTTACACCTAGTCTGTACAAATACGGCTCAGGTCAGAATCTGTGTATGCTCTTTTTACATTTCTTGTGTATATTTCATTGAAGATAGTTGTATGTTGTGTTTTGGCAACAACCTAAGTTGTTAGTCTTGCAGTTTTTTCTACTTGTCTGGAAATATTTTGTTAGAACTTTGATGATATTTATACCAGATGATTTTAAATTTTGATTACAGGCAGTGTTAATGTTTCTTATCTTAATCACTATATTCTATTGGTGTTTTCTGAAAGCAAGAAGAAAACAGGTGTTGAAACTCAAAACCTGTTAAGTTGTTGTTCATTACAGTGGACTGCAATTACCAGAGACCAGACAAATGTTTTAAATGTATTTATTGTTTCATTTATTTTCAACCCGAAAGTCTGAGACTGACCAGTAAAGGGTGGGTTCTAATTTTAACAGCTGCACCCTGAAAATATTTGGCATATTTACCTGGAGGATTTCAGCTAACTGTTCAGTGTCCAATTAATAAATTGTTTCAACACTAATTAAAGATATTGTTGTTAATCAAAATGGAGCTATAGTCTTCAGCATGTAACAAGTATTTTGGAAAATAAGACCCTAACTGGAGAGGTGATATCCCTAGAAAACCTTATTAGACAAAAGAAGAAACATGGAGTTGGTCAGCTGACGTCTGCATACGTCGTGTGTGTTAGGATAGACAAAGTGTGTCAGCCTGTTGATGCTGTGACCTGCTATTGCAGGTGTGTCTGGGAGCTGAGGCCGAGGATAAGTTTCACATGGTGGAACTTGAGGGCCTCACCTATGATGGAAAAACAACCAAAGTGCCGTTGGTTGTCCTGAAGCCGTCCGTCCTGCCTTCTGTGAGTAAATGCCAACATTGACAAAGTAGTACTATATTAATATTATGAAAATATTTGCTTGTTATAATTGTTCTTTTATTGTCCAGATGAGTTTAGGGGGATTTGAGATCACTCCTCCAGTTACCTTCCGTCTCCAGTCTGGCTCTGGACCTGTTCACATCAGTGGGCAGCACTTTGTTAGTGCGTATTAACACTATTGCTGTTACTGCTGCAGTTGTCTTTCATTCTGCTCCATATACTTACACAATATGACTCAGTAAACAGCTCATCACATGAATAAAATGAAGTCCTGACCTACTCATTGTCATGTCAGAAATAGCCAGTTGGTAGCTCTACTTTGAAGTTAATGGAGTGCCATTTTACATTCATAAAACACAAACCAGTAACCAGTGTTTGCTATGTAGGTGTGAAGGATTCAGAGGATGAAGAAGAGGAAAACAACACTTCACCAGTGAAACGACCTGCGAGCCTGATGTTGGGCAAGAAGCCTGCACTGGTAGCTACCTCAGTGTGAATTCATTTGGCAGCAGAGCTGTATTTAACTACTAGAAAATTATCCCACAAGCTGAGAATGAAGCACAGAAGATGTTTGTTAACCTCCGTAAAATAGCAAGATTAAATTATGGTGTGGTGTTTATTTCTCGCTGTACCCATACTAAACAGTGAAGAGCTGTGTTGTCGTAAATGATGTGAAGTGACATGACATAACACAATGTGATTATCAAAAGGTAATACCAAAAATCACAAGCTGGTAAATGTTTTTCCTTGCAGAAAAAACTAAAGCTGGATTCTGATGATGACGACGAAGAAGACAGTGATGAAGATGATGATGAGTATGTTTTTTTTCTATGCTGAATTTTCAGTCACTCCACTTGTCCACAAATCATTTTTATCTGCCAAAGTTTTAGTCAGCTGCACAAATAATAGAAGCAATGGCTTTATTCACTGTTTTTGTTTTCTTTTTTCTGTCATGTTGGCTCATGTCATACTGCTCTTTCCTCCCACTGTTTTGTAGTGATGATGAAGATGACGACAGCGATGAAAATGATGTGAAGCCTCAGAAGATTCCTGGAAAAGAGCTCAGAAAAGTATGACCAGCCTGTTTTTTTGTTCCTTTTTATATATATAAAAACTCAAACTTTGAAACTGTGGAAAAATAATTGACAGTAGCTGCAGGATACCGTAGAAAATACACTGCTCATAACAATTAAGGGACCTCTTGATTATCACAGTGTAACATAAAGTTAAACTTTAGGGATATCAATCTGTCCATTTAGGAAGCACAAAAGATTGTGAACCACTTTCACCTTCTTTGGTGCAAGCTATTTGCAGGTTTTATCTTTAGCTTTCAGTGTTACCAATTAATAAAATATTCTCTTATTTTTTATGTTAAATTATTTTTGTGGCTCCTTTGAGGTAATCGAGTAGTTACTGCCTTAACACACTGAGCTAAAGACTCGTCAGTGTTCAAACCAAACTAAATGACTAGAACTAGATACTATTTGTTCAATGTTTCCAGGCCCCTGTTGTCCACCAGGTGTCAGAGCAGCCAAGGACTTGCCCTCAGTTTTTTATGTAAAAGGCATTTCTCTGTGTTGCTGCAGTCGGCCTTCTCCACTTTGTTTCCACCACATAATTTAAACTCCTACTATTTCTCCTATAGTAGCATTTCATTTCAGCAGACCCTTCCCATTCGTGCACTCACTGACCGTCCGGCCTTTTGCATGGGACAAAACAGGGCACGTTTTCATCCTGTTTGCTCATGTACCCACCTGTTTTCCACAAGAAAAACACAGGTCTGTGTAGCGTAATGATTGGATTTCTCCTCTGTAATCTGCTTGAATTCTTACCGTGTCAGCAGCAAGGCGGCACTATATTATCCTGGTCATGCACACACACACACACACACACACACAAACATGCATGCACTTACCTAGTCAGAGATACATGTAGACATTATACGTATACATCTAATTGTTGAAGTACACTTTCACATTTACAGAAATGTCTGTCAGCCTGCAGACATCAACAATACATATTAATATATATGCAGAGAAGCACATTTCAACATTTTACCCCATTTTTCAGTAACATTGCATATCTTTGTCACTTTGTCTCTGTCATCCCATTGTTTGTAGCGTCCCTCATGCTGTTTCAGCTTTGCTCTGTCATCCCATTGTTTTTAGCGTCCCTCATGCTGTTTCAGCTTTGCACTTTGGCCTTTGCCTTTGAACCATTGTTTTGTGTGTTACCACAATCACTTGTAAGTGTGTTGTTGCATGTGTGCATCTGCCTCATTTTTACCTTGGTGTCTGTTTATGATGTCTTTACGTTTTCTTAACACCCTATCCAAGTGCAACCTGTGCCAGGCAAAAGATCAAAGTGGGGCAGATGCACATACCTGCAACGTGAGCGCTGATCCTTGCCTCAGGGTCAGATGACAGCTGAGTGTTTCTGTCACCTCTTGATTTATTCTGTTGTCTTCTCTTCTAGTTCTCCCACCTCCTACACCCCCCATCTCTCTTCTCCCTGACCTTAATTTTTTTCTTCAACCTTCTCCTTAGCTCAATGTCTCATTCTTTTATAATGAATACACAAAGGTTTTAAAACACAGGCTGGGACCAGTTATTGATTTACTGATAAGTCAGCAATAATAGTAATTAACACGAGTCAGCATTTTTGTTTTAATTGGTTGGGTATCAGACCTCGGTGCTGCTTTGAGCTTTGATCAAAATGTGTCAGAATCTCTCAGCATCGAAAACTGTCACATAATTTGCTTGGTCAGGTACAGTATGTAGTCTAATGTACTTTCTCTTTGATCAGGGGTATTTGATCTAAAAAGGGGATTGTTGTTACTGAAAATCATTACTTACAGGAGTGTATCGAGAACTATTTAAGCAGTAAGTCAGGAGGTATTCAAACCCCTTCAATTTGTACACACTGTAGTTTTTTGCAAATGTATTGAAAAGCAAAAGCAAACAGCCAGGACAACACTGGAGTGGCTTCAAGTCTCTGTCCTTGAGTGGCCAGCCGGAGCCCAGACTTAGACCCAAGAGAATGTTTTTGGCGGTTCACAGACGCCTCCTGTCCAATCTGTCGCAGCTTGAAGGGATGTGCCAGGAAGAGTGGGATAAACTGCCCAAAACCAGGGGTGCAGCGCTTGTATAATAGCCCAAGAAGACTGGAAGCTATAACTGTGCACTGAGTATCTGAGTGCTGAACTAATGATCTGAATGCTTTTGTAAACAATTGATTACAGCTGTTGATTTTTGTAATACATTTTCCAAAACAAACAAACAAACAAAAAAAAACAGTAGTTGTTTGCTGGACAAATGGCCATTTTCTCTATTTAAAATAAAATCTCCAATGTAAAAAAAGTGTGCAAAAAGTAATGGGATCTTATGTGGCACAGGTTTGATGCCTGGTATGACGAGCAAACGCGTATATCGAGTTGCACAATTTTCAGTTCTGGTTTGGACTGCCTTAGATGTGTGTTACAAACATGATCCTGAGACATGTTGCCAACAAGTGACTTGTATTCAGATGTTTGAATTTCATTTTGACAGGATTGCCATGACAAGTAAATCTTGCATCATTACTATAGACAATTATCAACAGAGAAGCCTGGCTGTGCCAGCGACCGACTTACGGAACAGTGCACACCTATGTAAAAAAGTTAAAGTGCTGACAAATGTTATTTAAGGAGACACCTTTGTTCAGTTAAAACCACAGTTTTTATACAACAGTAACTTTTCCAGGAGCCCTGGAATTGCACTCGGACCTCATGAACATTACCTGTGTTTCAATCACAGGAACGACTCTTTGGCCATAGTTCATTCCTGCAACACGTCTTTTCTGCTGCAGACTCTTTCTGATGTCCCAGTGTAGGAGTTTGCAGAACTGAACATCTCTGACTGCTCCAACACAAGGCTTGAGACAACACAACTAGTCCTTATGTAAAGACCTCATGCAGACTGTGTAATGTAATGTGTTTAGCTGTTTACCAATGGAGCGAGTTTAAAAAACAGCCAGATAACAGCACAGAGAAGGACGATGCAGTTAATGAGTCATGTAACAAGGAAATGCTCAGCATGTTGTCACTGTGTTAAAACACAGACATCAAGGGACACCACAACTTGTCACACACAGAAGCCATCGCCTTTTAATTCCTGAATGGAGCAGTTTGCTAAACGTCACTTCACCTTATGGTACAAACAAGTGAAAAATAATCAGTGACAGACTGTGGAAATGGTCACTGTAACAAAAGAGGCAGCAACACAGCGGAATTTTATTTGTCATCGCAAAAGAGTTTGGATTGCATAGCACACACCTTCGGGTTCATCCATTAACATCCTCATTGTAAAAAACAAACCTATAAAATCTCACTGCAACAGCATTTTGTATTACCAGGCATTGCTCTAGGAAATTACTTGTAATTGCCTTGTAGCAGTTATGTCAACACAGGCAATTACACTTCTTGCCTATTCCAAGGTGAATGCCAGTGACTGCAAGGAAGGGGCTGGTGCTTAGGAAATGTAGGTACTTGCCTCAACTATTACCAGGTAATTACACAGGTGAATGAGAGCAGTGGAAACCTGACAGGAAGGCTGCCAGTGTGGAGAAAAACAGTGTAGAGATCACTTAGTATCTGATCAGAGAGGATTTACCTCTGATTTATATCAAATGGGTTCTTTTAGATACTTTCAGATTTCTTTGCACTTGTTTCTAGTATAGCAGATGTATGAACTTTTTTGCTGAGATGCTTAAATCGGTTAAATGACTGATTCTTAACATTAGGACTGCCGGTACTCCTTTAACTTGATGCTGTTTTTTGTTTTATTTTAGTTTTTACAGTGTTCTTTGTCATCTTGGGGTTGAAATGCTTTTAACATAGTCTACACGTGTAACATCCAGAATATGATATACAAGTATGTAGATGGTTGTTAAATGTGGTAATTGGCCATGTTTTCACCAGTGTCATCCAGTTTTTCCATTTTTGTGTGTTTTGTGAGCATTTTATTAAAGCAGATTGGTAAGTTAAGCTCTTCAAAATGCACATTTCCTTAAAACTCAGAGATGTCTCACCTGGGATGTCTTTATTTGTGGATCACGGTTGTGTTTGTTTGCTTTCTCAGAGCCCAGAGTCTTTAGCTAAGAAGCCCAACAAGACTCCGGTGAAGCAAAACGGCCCTGGAGGGAAACCATCAGGATCAGCAGGCAAACCACAGATTAAGGTATAGAAAGGTTTTATCACTTACTCAACTTTGTTTCCTTTGTATTCAGGATGTAATGCACATGGTTATTAAATGAACTGGTTGACAGCCCTGCAGACCTGGACTCCAGTTTTTTGAGCAGTGTTTGCACAACAGGTTTACTGATGTATTGAGAAAAGGTGTGAATTCTTAGTTTGAATGACTTCAGATTTGTTAGAAGAAAGTACAGCTAGATTTAAAAACTGTGTGGTTTTGTCCTGTACCAGATTAGATCTAGTAGGTGTGGACATTTTCTGTTTCTCATTCGTTGTGTCTGCAGTTACAGTCAAATCCAGAAACTGTTCCTTTTGAAAGACATTACTCATTACTGATACATTAATGATGCAAAATAACTGGGCTTAATGAAAACAAGAGTTTTAAAGAAGAATAGAGAAAGGAGGGGCTTACCAATTGCATAACCGAGAAGCAACTTTGATAGATTGGTATTATGTTACTAATGCCTTGTGCTACAATATATTCAGAAAAAATATTGATCCCCCACAGAATAAGGCTGGATTCACACAGCCACTGCCCCGTGTTAAAACAATACAAATGACTGCGTTGGTGTGGGGATGTTGTTTTTTGTACTGATGAGACAATGAAATATGATCTGGGAGGTCCAGTTATGTGTTTAAGCTTATTAGATGACAAAACACACCACAGTGGTTTGTAATACTCATAGTCAGGAATTTTCAACTTTGGAACGTTATCATTGCAGCGACCGTTTTATCTTTGCTTGTGACAATCTCGAACTAATCTGCAGAACTATATGTTCATGCTACAGAGTAATCTACCAGGAATCCACACATACATGTAGATGATGGGCCAATGCAGCTTGCCAGATGACGTCACATTTCGTTGCAGAAAGAGTTGAACCACATCCCGCTTTCTTCCAAACAATTCTGCGTTGTTTTGGCAGAGCCTCCCGTGGTGCCAGCCCCAAAATCACATGAATGAGAAGGGCTACGTTCACAGTGAGAGTCTGTGTTAATCCAACCTGAAGCAGTAGAGAGGAAAACATTTAAAAGCTCCTTCTTTACAAAAAGATATGCACCTCCCAGTACTTAACATCATGTCTGGAAGTAAAAACTTCATGAGGCTTGCTTGTAAAATTCATTACACAATGTACTTTGCTTATAAAGAAACAAAAGACAAACAACATGATCTTTATGTGTAAAATCATTTCTGCTCAAACCTGAGCCTGAGAATACTCAATAAATACTTAGAGAGCTTTTCACTACCAAGGAGTGTAATAAATGCACCTTGCAATTAGCTCAACGTGATAGCTGATTTCTTGGACATCCACCTTTCAAAACCCAACACAAACACACCTGACCTTTAAACAGGTTTCCTAGGGCAAAATATAGACCTGTGACCCCTTTGAGTTGCACCCACCTTTGATGCCATCAACCTTCTGTAGGACACATAATATACATATCAGTGAAAACAAATTGGCAAGCTTCACTGCAGTTTTACAGATTTCACAAAGCCTGTTACTGTGATAAATACATGACTTGGACCGAAGCTCAGTTTAGATAAGGTGTTATGTATTGACATATGAGTTCTGGCTGCTTGTGTGATTAAACATGGCTTACACTAAAGGCACACCACCCTATCCCACTGGCACACACAGTAAGCATAAGACTGTAGCATAGCAAAACATGTCTGTTGTCTTCAAAGAAAGCTCTATGATTTTGATCATCATGACACTGAGCTACAGGGTTGCTAGACTCCTGTGGTGAGAAAGTGATTCCCCCCAGGGCCAGTGTTCTTGGTGTGTGGGAGAGTGCAGCTAAATCCGCAGCGGCCATCATCCAGACATAACACAGTGATTCTTGAAATGCTCCCGGGGGATTAGCTAAACTGCTGAAATCACCCTGCCATGTTCAGCTTTCTGGCCTGTGGAGCTTTGACTGCCCTCATCCCTTCTCCACTTGTCCTCGTTCTACAGCCTCTTCACACCGTTCACTTCCTGCACACACCTTCTCCCAATGCTCTTATTACCAGCATTTGATGTCTTTTGCAGCTTGCACCTCCAGATGCCCCTGAGGAGTGGGGAAGTGTGAGTGGATGTCTGTTTTCTTCTTTCCTAAATGCAGGTGACTGACATTAGATTGGCTTGTTAGATCCTTTGCCAACACTGCAAGTCTCACCTTTAACAGCCGAGCGTGTAGCTACACCTTCTTGCATAACAGGCTCATCATGAGATCCATCTGACTCCAATTGTCCTGATCTGAGGTTCTTACATTTCAGATGGTTGCTTTTGACTGATGGGCTTGGAGAAGTTGATGCCATGAAGCACACGTCATAGTCGTAAAGTTAAGCACGTCACTCAGACTTATCTCAGAAGGGTGTGAGTCATTGTTTTAGTGAGTATAGCTGCACGCTGGTTCAGTTCAAAGGAAGACCACGCTTCGTACTGATGTCTTCAGAAAG
>NW_018128124.1:324032-339721 GCF_001952655.1 Monopterus albus
AGTTTTAAACTAGTGTTCACTAACGAACTTGTATCTAGTTAGCAAAGTGAGCTGTGCTGAACTTGGATAAATGCACTCCTGCATAACACTGTCCAAGCAGAGGCACAAACAACATTAAGCACAAATCCAACATATAAAGTAAATTTTACAGTTTGTGCCTCTAGAACCATGTGTAGAATAATAACTTTGGGGCTGTATGTCCCTCCTCTTTGTCCATGTTGTCTCTGTCCCATAATGCCATAGTGGCGCCCCCTTACTCAGCTCTAGTCACATGGTTGACATATACTGCCCTTCAAAATAAAGTTCACCTAGAACAGCGCTCTTTCAACTAAACACAGTTTTAAAGCAATACATTTCTTAGATGCTTTCACCTCTGTTAATTCAACATCTCATTCACATCTCAGTGGCAGCACCAACTCATATTAGTAACAGACATAAACTCACATACTAAATGAAACCAGTTTTTGGACAGTTACAGTGAGCGATGGACATGTTACACCATATGCCTGTCTTGTTGTTGCTTGTTTATTGTTCCTGTGAGTTTAAGGATGTTCACTCCCATGACTTAACCAACTGGACCTGTTGTGCATGAAGAAATGTCTGAAAAACCAACCCATGTGCTTGCATATACAAGTTATAGTTCCCAGTGACCTGATGTTTCCCCCAGACATGGGCCTCCAATGCTCTCATTCTAACAAAATGACAATTGCCATTGTTGAATAGACCTAATGTGCAAAGGTGTCACAACCATGTGTTTGCTCTGGATTGAAGACAGATTGCATCAAATTATACCGTGCTTGTTATTAAGTTCCATGTCTCGTGGCATCTGTAATCAGTGTCTGGCCAACATGAAAAAGCTTTTTGGCTTCGTGTGTTTATCAGATGCACAGCTGGACTTGGGAGGTAGAGAGCTGCCCGTAAATAATAAATGCAATTGTCTGGCTGGGATCCAGCAGTGTTTTGTTTTTTGTTTTTTTTGGTATTGTGGTATGCATGCATCAAAGTTTTTTTTTTTTGTGCTATAAAATGCAGCCCTCTTAAGTGAGGAAAGAATTCCACCTGTTTTTAATTTCAAGTGGTGGTTTTCAAGGTTTTGGTTTTCAAAGCCCAAAATTGCGCCAAAGGTGTTTGAAGTACCAAGTAGTAACCCGCAAAGTGTGTTTATTGCTTTTATTCAAAGACCCTTACCATTAGATATGGCTCTGAATTTGAACCAGTTATAAATGTATGAGAAGTAGAAGGTGTTAAGAAACCTGCTGTTTGATTCCACTTACTTATTCCTGAATGTGCAGTCTTGGCCTACTGCGCTTCTGCCTACCCTCTCAGCTTCTCAGGCTCAAGACCGTGCACAGTGGTCTGAGGCAAACTATACATCTGTACAATGCAGCAGGCTGGAGCTGCTGTTAACAACTGTGGTTAAACTGCACATTCAACATAAGCTTTCAATTTATGAATGGCACGGTATGATATCTGTTTTCATTCTTGTTTTTTTTTTTTCTAATTAAAACAAATGGCACAATTGCAGGTCATTTATGATAAATCAATGGTTGTGACACTAAATTAAAATGTGGGTAGTTTTTGCTTTCAAAATATTTTTTCTTAAATGATAAGATAGAGATTGGAGCGATGTCAATAAAAACCAGTATGGATTAGCTGAAATCAGTGATACCAGACCTGCCATTTCCAGTAGAGACCCAGAGCCTAAAAGGATCAATGCCGTTCTCTGCCCATGAAACCACAGTGCAGAATGGTGTAGCGTTCATTTTAAACACCAAACAAACAGACACCCCCCACCCCCTCCTGGGGTTTTCCTGTTTTTTGACTTGCTTGGTAAAAAGAGTTGCTGTCAATGAGACCCTGCATTTTCACTGGATTCCACGCTGGCTTTGCATGTAGGGACAGGCTCTGTGGCTTGGGTAGCATGTAATCACGGAGTATGGTGTGTGTGTGTGCGCGTTGTTGTGTAACATTTAGGCACCTAACTGAGGTCGTCCAGGCTGCCCCCGTCTAGACACCCCTGTGGGCCTGCTGGTTTAGTGCTCACGCTGCTCTCCTCTTCAAAAACAGACGGTGGGCAAAATACCTTCCGTGATGTCACCTTAGTGTCCCTTGCGACAGTGTTGTTTTAAATAAATGCTGAACAAAAAAAATAATCATTTATTGTTTTGGAAGGTGGTTGTTCAGATTGAAACGTGTACGTGAAACAGTCTCCATTGCTTATTGCAAAGTTGGGGCTTGCCCTCTTCTGCTTGTAAGCCATAAAAACACAATTTGTAAATGACATATTTATGAAAAAGATTGTGCAGTTAGCCTATAATTTGTTGTCCTTTTTAATGCTCTTATCTTCTTCCAGCCGGCTGCCCACACCAAGCTTGTAAACACAGATCTAGACTAAATAGGCCACAGCAGCGCTGCAGCCCCGACTGGCCCGTTGGTCATCTAATGAGTTCATCACCAAAATGTTAGACTTAGCTGTTTTGTGTTATGTTCAATTGAGAACACAGGCAAATAAAAGGCAATAGCAAGAGCTTAACCTGAGTAAAAGAAGAAGTATTGTGGCATAATATGAAGCTATCTTTTTATTTACAACCCTATAATTCTCTCTCTATTTGACACATCAATTAGTGTTTCTTATCTAGTTGATATATTTTTCAAGACACCTGCCCCAGGAAAAGACAAACCCCAGGCTGGCCCATCTAAATCTCCCTCTCTGACTGAGATTAAGAGCAAGTTGTCTACAGCAGCCAAGGAGGTAAGACTGTCATCCTCTTTTTGCAAACGACCACTTAACTGAATGTCTGACACTTGGTTAAGCTGACAATTTAATGATCTTTTTCATCAGGGAAAACCACTACCTAAGACGGAACAGAAGTTTGAGAATTTCGTGAAGAGCTCTTTTAAAATCTCAGACAAAAAAGTAAGTAGTCACAAGTTCTTTGATATAGTCTGTGCATATTGACTGAGACCCCTGATAACTAGGAGTCTGAGAGTGGTCTGTTGTGCATTTAGTCTGAGACATTCGGCTCAGGGGGAGATGTTTACGGACAGGTTTCTCGAAATATCTGTTCCACAGGCACATCTACAATCTACACTAACCTTTTATTTTAGCTTGAAGAGTTCTTCTCCATGAGAGATACTCCAGAATGCATTATTGTTCTTCACACTGTCCTCATACCTTACACTGTCCACTATGGCTCAGTGTCTCTTCAGCACAGTGTTTTCTTTGAATTATAATCATTTTGTGTGAGCGGGCTCTCCTGAGAATGGGAGTACACCTGCCAAAGCAAACTCTTTCTCTGTGATTTACTGACGTGTGTGTCTTTTGTAGCCTTAATGAAGGGACTGGTGGTATGTGGATGGTACCAGTCTCTTTCACAGTCAAGGCCTTTGACCAGCCCCAAGAGAAGGTTTTTCTAAATGCAGGACTTAAATCTTTTTAATGCACCTTGTCATTTCAGAAGATGAACAACAGTTCCTGCACTGTGTTTTGAATTCAGTGAATGAATCACCCCAAAACCTTGAGATTATCACCACAGACTAAATGATTCTAGGCAGTGTGTCTCATAGTAATGCTGTGTTTTTGGTATCAAAGCATTTGCTAGAAGGGGCTATTCAAGTATTCATTTGTGATTAAAATGTTGGCTGTACAGTTATGAGAGCAGGTGAAAGCTCTTTAGAGTGGAGAGAGGGCTGGGCGGACAAGGAAAAGAGTGGGGGTGGTGTTGGGTTGAGGAGAGCTTGTTGATCTCAGTGTGTAAAAACATCTGTGGAAGTGCTTTGGTTTCATCAGCCAAGGCTGAGATCTGTCAGACCTGGAGCACCTAGTCATATACTCTGGTATGTACTGCTGCCCCCACCCAGCCTCTCGTCGTTCCCTGACAGCCCCATCTAAACTCACTGTTCCCATAGGCAAGACACACAAAAGCATGTTGTAGTAAAAGTGTCATGTCTCGTACTGTATAGCACTTCATTTGTATCATTTATAATGTCTGTTTTTCCCTCTCTCTCTCCTCTCCACGCTTTCCTTAGGTAGTTAAGGACCTCTGGAGTTTTGTACAAACACTGAAGATTGAGAAGAAGTAACAAACCTTGTACTTTGATGCATTTCTAACTTTTGCATCCTGCAAGACATTTAAAGGCACAGTCAGCAAGATTTTCTACTCAGCCTTATCATGTCAACATGACTATGACTTGGACTGAACAGAAGAAATCAGCGATGAAAAATGGGTAAAGCTGTTATTGATTCAGGTGTCATTGGGTTTTTTTTTTTTTTTAAGATGTAAAACACTTTGCGCCACCTATAAGTAATGTAATAGCACCACCAACTAGGACCTGCAGATGTCTGTTTTGCTTCTCTACAGAATAAAATAGCTGATGAAATTTGAAAATGTTTTAACGCCTGCTCAAAACAAATGTTGTCACCTGCATTTTTAGAACTCTACAAGGCTGATGGGCTGCAGGTACTGCCTCATGCTACCAGTAGTGACAAGGACACTGGCAAAACTCAAAATCTGAGAAGAATCACTCAGGAAGGAAAGGAAGGAGCATTTGTCTGTGGCCACCACATGCAAAACCATTTGGTTGTCTTGCTTTTGCCTCTCCATTGCACCTGTTGTCACTTTCATTTGCACCAATGCAGGTGAAAGTGATTTGTAAACACTTGTGCTTCCTAAATGGACAAATTAATATCCCTGAAGTTGAACTGACTTAGTGTTATCCTGTGATGATTAAGTGTTCCCTTAATCTTTATGAGCAGTTTATAAATCAAACACTGGCTATAAAAATGAAAACTGCAGCTGTAACATTCAGTACCTGCAGGTGGTGTAAAGCTGCTGACATATTTACTTTTTCCATTATTTACATGTAAACAACATCATTGCTCACAGACTTGCACGCTTTGTGTTTATCTGTAGGATTTAGAAGTATATCTACTAGGTGGAAGATTAGGACCTCAGGACCTTTCATTGAGCAAAAATAGAGTATCTTCTTTGTGACTTCTGCTTTTGCATGACAAACTGGTAACAATCAAGGAGGTTACGCAATTGTTAATACTGAGATCTTGGCAGAAAAAGATGGCAGCAGTAGCAACATAGATGGGGTGTCATCCTGACAAACCCTATGAGTTTCTCATCTCTAGCCTTACTTAATCCCTCTGCCCTTAACAATGAACACTCCTAAGGATGTTAAAAGCAATTATATTGGTGGATTAACTGTCAGATTACAGAAGCTATTTCTTTCCTTGCCCATAGATGGCGACATTGGCATCTTACTGGTTTGAAACTGCTGGTTCTGCTGCTCTGTTACTGGCTGAGCCTGGTTTCAGGTGCTTAGCATCTGTGACAGTGTGTGTCCTTGTTTACATCAATGTTGCTGTAGGGGATATTGCAGAATGTGCCTTTAAATGTCTTTACTGTAAACTGAGATAAATCAGAGTCCCATTTTGTGTGAATTTGAACAGTATGGTCAAGAATGGTTTAGATGGCAGATAGAGTGACAGTTCTTCTGACAATCTTCTGTCATCAACCAGTGACAAGTGTTTTGTTATTTTAGGTTCTCTCTGGCTTCACAAAGTACTTTTAACTTGCTTACAGATTATACTATGATTTTGTCTGGCGTGTGCAGTTATAACCTTGCTATGGTTACATATTTACTGGTTAATCTGTTGAGAAAACAAGAAATGTTTCATCTTGTGATTTACTAGAAATACCTGGCTTTTCAGAATGAGATCAGGGATCCGTTGACCACCTATACTGTCAGAACCTGCCAGTATTACAAACCTTCTACTTGGGGCTGTTTTAACATTTTATAGGAGTGTGAATTCATATCAAGCTCATTAACACCTGCCATAAGCTGTGAGTGTAGTGCACAAGACACTCTTAAGGAGATTATGAGCTCTATAAAACCAACACAGATGATCTGACTAAAATGTGTTTTACATGGAATGTGCAAAAGGTAAAAACAGAGTGAACAGATTAGTAACTAGACCTAGAAGTACCGTATTTTCCGGACTATAAGTCGCACTTTTTTTCATGGTTTGGCTGGTCCTGCGACGTATACTCCGGAGCGACTTATGTATGTTTTTTTTTAAATATTACCGTAGATTGAAATTTCACATGTTCGTTATTTTCACACTGAGAGCCGCGAGAGGGCACTCTCGGCTTGTGTGCCAGTATCTACGCGCCTTTCACTACTGTACCACTGAAAATGTAAACATCAACTTATAAAGACAACTGAGAAAGACTGACCATTTTAACTTTTAATTTCAACAAACTCTAATGCACGAAAAACAGATTGACACAATAACAATAATTAACACGAGTCATTTATTACAACATAATTATGTCAGAAAATGGTTCAGAGTAACAGAGCATCAACTTGATCAACAAAACCCCATTAATTATTTATGCACTTGTATATTGGCACTCTGATCACATTAAGCATACACATACTTTCTCATGTGCTTGTAATGTGTTTATGATTCTGGATAATGTCTTTTATGAATGCTGTCCTTAACCATTCAAATTGCTTGGTTCAGCCTTTTCTGATATGTGTAAAGGGTATTTGAAATTCCTCAGCTGTAAACCTTACATCTTCAACTAATTTAGGTAATAGAAATTACCCTAATAATTTACCTGAATCTAAATATAGCAAGGTCCTAGTAGGAGCAGGCTGCCAGACCTAAGATTTTGCTTTACTCAAGTTCATAACAGAGTAATGATTTTAATACTTTGCTTTTATCATGCGTAATGAAATGTTATGTAAATGCATTTCTTGCTTTTATTTTCATGTATGGCAGCTGAGCAGTTATTTCGTGTATGCTTAATTCACCCTTGCTAATAGCTGGTTTTACGATTTGAATTTGTTGTCATGATCTTTATTTGAAATGTGTTCTAGATTGGTACTGAAATGTTTTATGTTGAGTTTAAACCCCTTTTTACATTTTTTCTAAGTGTTTCATTTTAACTCGGCTGTTTACTTTTGTTGATAACTGTGTGTACAGCATGCTTGGGACTTTTTAATCATTTCACTTATAACAAAAATCAAGTTGAACCTTGGCCTTGCAGTAGTCCTTCCCTTGTGTAATTAAACTGATAAACTCTGGCACATAACCAGTCATTCCTTTTTGTTTTTTCTTGATCAAGCTTTGTTTTAAACCAGTTTCAGTGCAGCCAGAGTTTGGTAAAAATTTTTTCCCCAGTAGTATTTTATCAGGATAAAGAAGTTTGGAGAGTTATACGTCATTAATCCAATGACAGCTCTGTGTTTTCCTTATCATATTGCCTTGTATTTGTGTACCTAAAATCAGTATTTCGTGAGAAGCCTCTTCAGTTTGAACGAGTAGATGATACAATAGGCTCAACATGTATTGAAAGAAAATGTTTGTCCATATAGTCAAACTTTATTGATTAGCTCATGCACGGATGGCGAATATTCCTTCGTTCACGTTTTGTTGAGATGGGCATAACCGTCTTTTGTTTTTTATTTTGTTTTTTTTACATACCTGCAATAAAGTGAATCCAGGTTGGATTTGGATCACATCTTTGGAAGTTCTTTACCTGTAGACCAGTATAAAATATTAGTTTATCAGAATCTATTTGTCCTCTCTCTTGCTATTTCAGCATTAACAGATATAATGAAATGATGTCCAGTCTAAGAAGAATGGACTAGAAGTATAGTTATGAAAGACAAACATTACCAATATGAGTTGACAAGGACCTTTTGCTGCCTGGTTTCTGTGCTTTTAAGGTCCAACCAGCATTGTTGTTGGATTTATATTTTAAATAGGAGAGAGTAGTTTTAAGTGCAAATCTGTGAATCTCATTATATACTATGTTTGTCCCCTGGGTTTACTGAGAGTATTTTCTTTGGCAGTGTGTCTGTCAGTGTGAAATATGCTGCATTCTCTTTATCCGGGGTTGCATTCAGGTGATCATTGATCATTTTTAATGTTATGAATCAGAACTGTAAAAAGTTCACTGCAAACCAAAATTCTGGCCACCCAATGAGATGTGAACTGGTGATGTTCACAGTATTATCAGCTGAAATGGGGTTATTGAAGATCTTATACAGGAGCAGAATTTAGTCCCACCCCCAATCATAATCCTACAGTACAATATCCTTTTTCCTATTTAATTGTAATTATCATCCATCTTTGTCGTCACCACTGGGTGGCAGTGAAGTCCAGGTGTTAACTTCAAAGTCAGACTCCATAATGATAAAAACTGATTAAGCCTTTACCTGTGTGTGAGTCAGGCATTGCTTCGCTGTCAGCTGAACAGTTTTTGCCCCACAGCCATGAGGAAGTGAGGAGCAGTAGCGGATGCAGCCATGGGATGACACACAATTTTATGTTCCAAGTAAGATGACTGAAAGGCACGTGGAAATTCCCCCTTTGTGGTTCACTTGAATTCCAGTCCAAGGTTTGACTGAACCAGCCTGGAGGTACTGACGCAAACATACACCAAATCCCAAAGCATACATATAGAGGAGAGAACATTTTAGTATTGTGGTCACTTGTAGAGTTTAGATTGATTCCACTTGAGCAACCAACTTTCACTATCAATGAAATGAACATCAGTGAGGTCGAAGATTCCAGGATGAAAGGCTATCTAAGCTGCAGATGACTCCGTGTAAAGTAGAAGTTCCTTGTAGAAACAGGTGAGGAAAAGGTTGTAGGTCCTGTAATGGGACAGAAGGAACTAAGATGAGGAAGCAAAAGGCAACATTGAGTGTGTATTTCCTACGTGTTCTTGATTGAATATATTTTTCAGTTGGTTTACACAAATTTCCTAAACCAAACACCAAGAAACTAATTCTCTTCTACAGATATCCCAATGGAATTTCTTGTACGGTGCTCCAATTGTTGACAAATTAAATTAGAGAATGACAAAAATGTTCATTCTTGATTGTCCCTCACAAAGTCCACAGAACAAACTGTCAACAGGTCTCATGGGACTTTCTTCATTGTGAAGTGTAGCTCTAATGAAAACGTTTAAAAGCCAAATGGAAACATGAACTCAGTGGATACCACCAGAGGCAAGTTTGGAAATACATATTTTGTGAATTTGGTGAACTGATTCTCTAATAGTTGCTTTTATTCTGTTAGTGTTAGACCACACAGTGTATGACGGCACTGTCGCCATTTTCTCTAATCCAGCCATCATACAATACGGGACAGGACAGTCCTGACAGCTGGCTCCCTTTGAGGATGAGCTCTCCATCTTATGTGCATTTGTTCATTTAGAAAGACAAGTGTATTGTGTTTTTGCCCTTTATTGAAGAGTGAGTGTATGAAGTACAGGGCCGGCAGTTTGTGCTGCAGCCTGTGCAAACATCTCCCTTATCCTGTAGCCTGAGATTGTGTGTGTGTGTAGGTGGATGGATTAAATAATCTTTCATTCATGTTGAATCGTTTGTGCTGTTCAGATGTATTTTAGCACAAACATGATTTGGGTGTTTTTTGTTTTGGTTTTTTTGCCTTTATTCATGTGCTGTAGCGCACACACAACACGGCTTTTGATAAAAATTTTTTACAGTACACAGATGCAAACTAAAAAGAAAAAAATAGTAAAGCTAAGAATAAAGCTCTAGATTTACAGTCCTCCCAGCATTTCTGCAGTAGGCCTATACCTGAGGGGGTTAAATTAGGAACAGTTAAAGGCTAATGAGTAAATGTGCTTAATGTTGTCTCAGGTCTCTGATATTGTGATATGGAGACAAGTTCTGCAAAATAAGAAGGAGCCAGAGCCATTTAACACTTTATAGCCAAACAGTCAGATCTGCCATTGAGAGGAGATGATGATGGGAGTGATATGGTCAATTTGTTGGACCCTCTTGATGAAACTCTTGCAAATTATGACTTGAAAAGTTGCAACCCTATGAGTGTTGTGTCCATCTCAACTTTAAAGAGAGACAGTGCCACAAACCAGAAATGATCACACACAAATAATTGTTTTCACAACTCTGCTTATAAGTAGGTAAAAGGGGTACAGTAGATAATATCTAATAGGCTCAGGCTATTTCAACCAACCTGTAAAAGCAAATACAAACTTGCACGTCATGCTATACAAGTGACTCACAGTAGATGCTAATCTGAAGAAAAAAAAATCTGTCTGGACTAAAATACAAAACCTGAGCAAAGCGTGAGATCCACCTTCCAAGGAAGTTTAAGTTAAAGTGCAGCAATGTTATACCATGATAGATAAGAGGACAAAGAAAATGTCCACAACAGTTCTTCCCACTTCATCACAAAACAAACTCTTTTCTTTCTACCCTTGCCAACAGAAATGCATTTGCATCCTGTCTAACACAACTCATCCATTTTGTTAGCTATTTCTTTTTTCCCATGTCATGTTGGTAGTGGATTTAATTAATAAAAGCAATAACATGTCACAGCTTTCATTTGGATTTACCTGGTCAGTGAGCCATGACAGAATCCTTTGCAGAACACTGAACACTTATGCATGAAAATATGCAAATGTAATGCTCGAATCTGCAAAAGACATTGTTTTTGGCAGATGAAACCCAAAAATATACATCAACCCAGATATTTTTGCTCCCTATGTGACTATATGGGGTCTTTATGAAGGTTTAATGGATACTGGTTGAACTCCAGTAAATGTTCAGACTCTCAACTTCTAAGTGCGACAGTCTACCAGTTAAAATCCCATTTCAAATTAAAGCTCTCCTGTGATGAGTTCATATAAACACATAGAGGTTATGTTTACATCAGGTGTTGCAAACCAAAATCTAGCCTAACCTTTCTTTCCTTATTCCCCAAACTTTTGCAAATCTAATTTCTATATATTTTTTACCCCCATGTTTGCTGGCTTGCAGTCTTCTGCACTGCCTTTGCATTTCTTGCCATGTCAGAAGCCACTAAGGGCTGATCAATACAATAGCCTGAAACCAATGACAACAAATTGTGGACCCAGTCATACAAGCATTACACTGCTGCAAGAGGTCAAAAACTCCATAGGGTGCCCTAAATTGACATGCATTTAAAATCACTTTAAGTTTCAAAGGTCAAAACCCACTGCATTTTGGACAACAGATATTTAGATTTAAAAATGTGTTGAGATATGGCTGCAGAAACAAACTCTCAAATCCACATTAAAAGGCAGATGTGTTGTCACTGCTTCATCACCTTCTTTGTTAGTATGGCTTGTAGCAACTAGTATCAATCAAACTACAAATTCTATTTGATAAAATCACTCGTGTTGCTGCCAAGAGTGTTACTCCACAGGCCTCTCTCCAGACATCTTGGAAGTGTCAGTATATCTCTCAAAGACCAGGCACTTTTTCCATGAATCTGAGGTACAGATTATGCAACCTCATCCTACACTGTTGTTTAAACTGCATTTGGGAATGCTAACACTGCTGTCAGACCAACTCTATCACCCTACTCTCAACACCTCAGTCTGCATTTTACAGCTCCAGTTTTGATAGTTTAACACAGAAATGGCAAGTACAACTACTCTAATCATTGTGATTTTTAAATGTCACCATTTGTTTTAGTGAGGTTTTGAAATATATGAGAAGTTCTTGAAATCATGTGAAATTACATATCAGTCAAATTGTCTTTCTAAGGTTTACCTTCAGGACATCTAATTGAGGACAGTATTTTCATATGTCATCTCTGGTGGAAAGAAATGTAAGGTCATGTCTCTGCAGGCATGTACATTTCCGCCCTGTTTTTTTTTCCTCATGACCCAGAGGGATGTGTGATTTTAAGCACATCTAAACCTGTGTTGATAGCATGCCAGTACTATATATTAGTTATGTGATTAATACATGTGGTCACTATTGGTGATAACTGTTATTAAGATGGAGCAAGATCAGAAATCCAGCAAAATGTGACATGCAGATGTGCAGAAAAAGCAACGTAATGCTGCATAACATGATTTGGACAGGTGGATGTTCATTTTTCTTTGTGATTAACCTCATCATGCCCATGGACAAACCAGATGAATTGAATTTTATACACCAATATGCCAAATGTTAAAATGATCAAATTATTTACTTTGCAGCTGCAGTTTGTGATAAAAATGTATTTTCTAAAAAAACTAAAATAAAAAATCATAGACTTTTCTGCCAAAATGTCAGAATTTCTGTCATAGGTGTGTTTGAGTGAGCATGTTGTTGATACTATCTGCTTCCGGGGTTAGTTTCTACTTAACATGTCAAACTAAAACTACTTAGTGTCTTCTATCCCCCCCCCAAAAAAAGTACACACGCCCATCCCTCCCATGACGATTGTTTTGACCTTTGTGCAGAGGAAATAAGTCTGTCTTGCTTGATGTGACAGGTTGGCACATCACCTGGATACAAGCAAATAAACTAGCAGAGGAAAAAAATAACAAGGGAACATTTCAAGCATTCACAGAGAGCTTTCAGAGTGGAACAATGACTTTGCCCTGGGGGGAGAAGTGATCATGCTGGTATGTTTATATTAAACAGAAAGGAAGCCATCATTGTCAACACCAGTGGTTTTCTCTTTCATGCCACGATTTTGACAGTTGAATCTATCTTATTAACAATTCCTTCTATGTATAAGTCAATTGTCATGGGTGATATGCTTATGTAAACATATTTCTTCACAAAAAAAGCGAACACTTTTCCTGTCAGGAGTTATAAGTGTGTGGCACTATCATGATATACTGTATTTTAACTGCTCCAGTCCAGATCCAAATATCTGCATTCTCAGTGATAAATGAAGTCTCTGCGGTCTGTTGTAGAATTTAGTTAGTTTTTTTTTTTTTTTGCTGATGTCTGCTCTTGGCATGGGGACTGTGGGAGATGACAGGGTGAGGGTGTGCAAGGGTTGTTCATTCAGGGAACACTTCAGCAAAACAGACATTGGGGGAAGTAATTGTGTAAATTAGAGGAAGAGGTGGGGGAGTTCATCATCTATCTTCCCGTAACCAAACCCTGGTCCAGTAAAACACAGCCCAGTTGGTACAGCAATAGGACATGCGGTTATTAATACAGAAGAGGGAGGTGCACACACCTCAACAAGCGCCAACACGCGAGCACATTACCTCTACGGCTGCTATGGCAAAGATGTGAGCTGCATTCCTCTGCCCACAAACTCAGAGGTTTTTTCCTCTAATGCAGAGGAAAGGCTTCAGAGAGATTCTCAGCTCAGATCTGGGGGAGTTTGAGTGCTGGGCATTGCTAAATGGAACTCTCTTAGACTTTGTTCTGTGACCTTATCTCTCACATATTCATCTTTCTCATATTATCCTTGCATTTTGAATTTGGAAAACTGCCTTTAATTTTTTTGTTGCTATTTGGCTAAATAGTGGCTGTGACAGCTGTCTGGACATATACTGAAAAAGTAAAGGTTGAATTCAGTGAGCTAGAGTGATACAGTAATGTAATTTTGCAGATCAGCTTTTTTCAGATAATCTGGTATTCTAAAAATGTTCAGTGTGCTGACAATTCCTCTATGACACTGTTTGTTTTTACAATGTTTGGACATATTGCACCATCACAAAGCTCATCATAAGATGTTTTTAATGCTGACCCCTAAGCACAGTAAGTCCAATTTAAGTTTAGACTGGAAAGAATTGAGAGGGACAAGGACTTAACTGCACCCACCTCAGCTGTAGGATATCATCCTTGCTTATAAATGCATGCCAGCCTGCCACAGCATACCAAGTCATAATGATGTAACCCTCACCATGTCTCGGTACATGTAACATGTAACATGCTTCATGTTTCATGTGCCTTGTAAATCCAACATCTACCCTTTAGAAGACTGCAAGATTTTTGCCCACTTGTCAAAAAATTCATGACATCAAATCTTGGTAAGGATGTCCTGAGGCAAATTGGCCCCAGGTGATGAGACAGACTAAGAGGGATTCAAAGATTTCTCTTTGAAAACTGCCTCTTGGGGTGTGGTAAGTCACTTTTCTGGTGGTGAGCAAGTCATGTGAAAGAGCAGCACCACTGGCTCTGGGGCCAAACTGCTAGTTAGGAGACTAGCTCCTTTCCTTTCCAGGAGTTGTTCTGGTTCAGTGCTGCTGTGGTGAGGTTTTCCCCAGAGAATGAGTCTCTATGCAACAGCCCCTATATGTGGCCAAGGCCCCTGTTGACAAGGTCTTCAACTGCATCCTGGGGGAAGTTGGAGACCTTGAATCCAGATGGGACAATTTCAAAACCTTTACTGTAGAGATGGCTTGTCAGGCTTATGTTCAGAATGCTGTGTGTGCATTACCTGATACTACCAAGTCACTGGAGTTCTGCCAAACTATAAGATGACTTAGAAGGAACTCCTGAACTTGGTCAGTTGGCCTTTATGAGCAAAGCACAGTGCGAAATCTCAGGTAAGGATTTGTGCATCTCTCTGGAAGAGGTCACTGAGGCAGTCCAAAGGCTCTGCAGTGGCAACAATAGAAGAGAATTTTCTGACATCGGAAGGCTGTCTTGGTTGACATGATTTTCCAGAGTTGTGTTGAGGTCTGGACAGTGCCTGTGAACTGCTCGACTGAGGTGGTGATTTAGAGAAGGATACCAAGGTTCTCCAATGACTGGGCTGACACATTGCTCCCACTCTGCTGAAAACATTATGCCAGGGTATGATCTAAATCAGTAGATCTATAAATTTGTATTTCTGCTGCCTTTATCAAACCAGACCACCTAAGAGTGCCCCTTCATGAAGTGACTGGGCTACCTTCCTAAGCTTGACTCAGCCCAGAACCATAAGTTGATGGTGGATGAATAGATGGACACTTAACACAACTCAGTTTCTCCTTGAATAGAAATATCAGTTCCAGGTAAGTGCTGTTCCATGTAGCGATGAACAGTATTTCAAACAAATCATTAATTACTGGTGTGTAACCGGTATATTTGGTGTGCAGGGTTAAAAAGGGTCTTCTTTCTGATGGATGTCACCGTATCCCAAGATGCCAGTAAATAAATAGTGAGTTACTTGTTATTGTATTGATAGAAATACAATAACAAAGGTATGAAGATACCAAATATGCACTGGACAATAGTTTCACACTTACTTTACTGGTCCATGATCAGTCCAACAGCAGCCTTAGGCAGCATGTTTACCAGGTAGTTGACAGACATGCCTCACTCAAACCAGTACTGTTCAACAAGGTAATTTGTCAGTCCCCAAACTTCAACAAGTTGATATCTGTAATGACGTAAGCCCCCGAGCTCTGAAAGGCCATTATGCACTTTGCATGTTGTCTCACTTGACATCCTTTCCAGCTTCCATTGTATATTCTCTGCATAATTTTAACAAGAAAAACGTGACAACCACCGACTTTCATAAAAACAAAAATTAATAAAACTGCCTTTTTTCGACTACAGTCTTTATTTCAGATATATGTTTATATAAATAGGATAAAAGAGACTACAGGTACAAAGATTGCATCAGAATAAGAATTAACAGTTGCATAAACCTGTTATTAAACCTTCACTGAAGAGGAAAATGCAGAACTAGGATATTACCAAGAGTTCCTGCCTCAAGTGGAGGAGTTCAAGTATCTTGGGGTCTTGTTCACAAGTGAGGGAAGGATGGAACGGGAGATTGACAGGCGGATCGGTGCAGCTTCTGCAGTAATGCGGTCGATGTACCGATCCGTCGTGGTGAAGAAGGAGCTGAGCTGTAAGGCGAAGCTCTCGATTAACTGGTCAATCTACGTTCCGACTCTCACCTATGGTCATGAACT
>NW_018128124.1:339929-346887 GCF_001952655.1 Monopterus albus
CTCCGGAGGAGCTGGAGGAAGTGTCTGGAGAGAGGGAAGTCTGGGCATCTTTGCTTAGACTGCTGCCCCTGCGACCCGGTCCCGGATAAGCAGAGGATGGATATTACCACATAAAGTGAAACTATAGAAGTTCCCAATGTAAACCTTGAAACTCCAACACACAAATGAACTTAACCATGTTTTCTTCTATGCACAGGTAAGATAAGGTGCAAGGCTTTAGACAAATATAATTTGAAATGAAAAGAGAGATGACTTTCAACTGAACCCAAAACATTGCACCCTTTATTTAGGCTGGTTAATACATTTCTTGACCTACAACACACTCTCACCAACACTGCAACCTGATTTACAGGTTTAACTGCTTGTATATCAGCTCAGATACTTGTTTTTTTTATTTTATATTCACTTAATTTACTCTACCAATTATTTATCCTACCAATTAAACCTGATTGGCTGTCAGGTTGTCTATCAAATGAACTGATTTCATGTACACAAGCTGGAATAAGACAATTTTCAGGCAACACCTAGTGTTGTTCTCTTCCTGTTATTTCATAGTGATACATGACTTGAAGCCTGTTTCACTTAATTTAAATAGCGCTAGATGAGAGCAGCAACTCAAAGCATAAAGCAAAGCACACAAAAACAATATACAGCAAACCTCTTATATGTATTCTTGCTTGGTTCTTTTTCAGTTAGCAAGCACTTGTCTTTTTGAGACCTGACTATAAATGAAACGATCACCCTGAATTTCTAATAACAAAGACATTTAAAGCTTCTTTTTTCAGACAGATTGTGACTATTGCAAACCATTCAAATAAATATTTATATGTTTTTTAATTGCGTAAATGGTTCTGAAACATTCCCAGGTGGAGTTCAACATCAAATGATGCAGTAAGAGTTCAACATGTGTTGACAGTGAGACTGCATCAATCATATTTTATTTTATCTTTCATACTGTCTACGTTTTCTGTAAAGTGATGCAATGCATCACATATGAAGGAAATGTCGTAAGACGGAGCAAAAACATTAGCCATATCAAAGCTGAAAGGGTGTGGAAGGGCCCAGCCTTTTTCTTGGTGGGTGGAGGTACCAGCCTGCCTTCCCTTTGTACATCTTACATCTGGAATGGGCACATTTTCCCCCCTCTTTCCAAATAACATCTGCAGCCAAAAAGCCAGACAGGTAGTTAGAGTTGATTGGTCATGGATGGATTTTCTCTCTCTTCTCTTTCTATGTTGCTCTCTCTCTCTCTCTCTCCCTCCCTCCCTGTTTTTCTATTCTACAAAGCCCAGAGGCTAGTATTTCACTGATTACAGAGTTCTTCCATTTGAATGGTCGTTTGTGTATTGTCAGAACAAAGGGGCGAGCGGCCTCTAAAGAGGTGCTAGACAGGGGGATGGATTGGGCTCAGCGATTAGGATGAGTGGAACTGCAGGTTCAGGCTAGCTCTGCAGAGCAGAGACTACTTAAGGAGGGTCTCCACTTCAACTTCTGTGGGACATTTTGTGACTTGGAGGACAGGACTAGTAAGCAGCAGCTGCCCTTCATTGCAGCTTAACTTGAACTTAAATTCTAAGGGGGAGCATCGGATGTTTTATAGTTGATTGACCACTAACAAGGCTCTGGATCTAAGTCGTCACTCTGTCCTTAAGGTGCAAACCTAGAGCTTGGGTTAGGATTAAGTCCCTTCCTGCCCCCAAGATGTACATGTAAGATGTAAATAAACGGTGAGCCAGTAGTTACATAAAACATCAACCTCCCTAAATGTAATCCTATATATTTGTCCTGTTAATGAAGCCATAATTTCAGGTTTGATTTTTCTCTACCAACAGGAAGAGCAAATTAGAAATCTTCTTGCAACAACCCTGTTTATATTAGTGCGCTCAGTCAATTAAAATATTCAATCATGGTTAATCGCATGATTGTCCAGGCAACTCACAGTTAATCACACTTTTTTTCATCTGTTCTAAACAGTGTTGGAAAGTAACTAAGTAAATGTACTCAAATACTGCACTTAAGTATAATTTTGAGGTATCTGCACTTTACTTGAGTATTTTCATTTTATGTTACTTTATACATTTTAGAGGCAAATATTGTACTTTTAACTCCACTACATTTATTTTATAACTTTAGTTACAAGTTACTTTTCAGAACCAGATTAATACAAAAACTACAGTATAATTAATTATAAGACTTCATTGATCTACGGTGGAAAATTCACAAGCTACCCAGCAATACTTCAAATTAAATGTATGTATGATAGTTCAAACTTCCTTCCCCTTTACCAGCTGCCACATTAAATGTGATGTACACAATAATGCATCAGTAATGCAAATTATTTCGAGCAGACCCTCGTTCTCCACAACGTTAATCGGCCTGCAAGCTGTGGCCGCCCATTTACCTATCGCTGTTGAACTGTTGCTTGTAGAGTTGTCCAGGCGTCTCCATTGCAAACTATCCAGCGTGGTCTGCCTTTGGCGAGAGGGAGGAGCGCTCTCTGCATCAGCTGTGTGCTTGGCCACCAAGTGGTATTTGAGACTCAACATAAACCTGTGGTAACTCAATTCATATCAACAGTAAGTGCAAATAACTGATCTTATCAAGAGAATCATCTGGCAGGGCTTTGAAGCTGAACTTGCCATTTGAAAAACCCTTTTCTTTATCCATTTCTGCTCATTTCTGCTGCTGCATCACTTTCTGAGTTCCCAAACTGCAGAGCGGGACGGGAGTCATAATCACAAAATGTGTGTGTGTTAAAAGGAATTTGTGTTAACTCATTATTATTGTGTTAACTTTGACAGCCCTAGTTTATATATTAATAATGTGTTTTACTAATTTTGTTTAGTAAGAAATCCTAATTACTGTGTTTCCTGGCAATACGTTTTCTGGTGTAGAAAGTGTTGCATTAGTCATTTGAGGTGGAAGGTGAATATTGGACGTTTCTGCTTTGTCCCTTTGTGATTTGTCTTAAAGTTGCTTCATGACTGTTTTTGGCCAGCAAGTTTAGCTCTAATAACAAAACTCTGACCTTTAAATATTGGCATAAGTAAAGTCTTTTTAACATGTGTAGCAAATTTGGAATTAACTCTAAAGGGTCTGTAATTATTATATGGAATATTGAATTTGTAACAACCATTTTCAAAACTACACGGCTATTATTAAAATGTTCCTGAATGTGATTGAGTTACACAGGACGAGACCAATCTGGTGTGTTGCCACAACAAGGACACAACAGACCAGTTGCACCTGAGCAAGTGCTTTTCAAACAGCACAGTAATCAGATAAACATTAGCTTGACAGGTTTTGGCTTTGAACACTCACTTAGTACATCTCACCTCCAACATGAAGATAATAACCTAAAATCAAAGTCCTCTTCAAATGATGTGGGTGAGTCTGGGTCACGCTCTTGGTGGGCTTCTTTTGATTCTAAAGCATCACCTTTTCAGTGCTGTTTTCAAGCTGATTTTTAATTTTCTTTGTGACATTAATGAGATCTATAAGCTGCTATTCATCAAGGGCTGAAGACATGTTTAAATACAGCAGGACAGCTAGGTGTTTTTAATAATTGTCAAATTATCATACATTTTGTTTGAATGAGTCAAACTTTCTAGCCAGTTTGTCTCACACAGCAATTTTATGCCACATTACAAACAACCAACCCCTTAATTTGATAATCATGGCCATCTAAGAAAGCAATTGTTCAGTTCAGGGAGGAAAAGAATTTTTAAAGAGCTGACAAAAAACACTTACATCATTTTGCTTCCCCAACTTTTACCACAAGTCCACCCAGTTCTTAAGGCTTATTATGTCATTAAGGCGCTCATAGTGTTCAGCAATAGTCTGAGAACAGAAACGAGACTTTTTTGATTACCTCGGCTTGTCCAAGGGAGTAGACATTTATCTGTCAAACACGGGCCAGAAACTTAGAACACATGGGGTCTGTCGGCTGATTGTTATTCAATTGTAACACTGTGACATATTTTGGCAGTTTCTCTGAACTGAGCAATAGCCAAAGAATTCATCCAAGCAAGAAACGTTTAGTGATGTCTTCAAAATGTATGTTAAAAGTTTTTAAAGTGCTTAAAGTTTTTGCATGTGTTAGCAACTAGCAAATAGAGAACCCATACTTTTGTCTGTGTTTTTGGATGATTCCAGACTCCCCGCTGAACTCTGATGGAGCAAATCATCATTAATGCCAAACAGGCGGCTGAAGTTAATGGAAACACTAATATTTTCTGCATGTACCACGGTGCTCAGAGATGATTTGTGGAAGAGTGACACTTTAATTTTCACCCTTCACTCCCATGGCCTCGCTCCCCAACAGCGCCTGCACCCAAATTCTCTGGCCTCTTCCCTTCAAGGCAAAACCTAAATGGCTCTTAATGACTCCGTGCAAACAATGTGTGGCGGGGGACAAATTACTAAAACACTTCCCGCTTTTTTGCCTCCTCCTTCTGCTTCAGGTGATACTTGAAAGGTCTCTGAGGTAGCTGGTTATCTGCTCCCTCCCTCCTCTGGCTCCTCTCTCTGTCACCCTCCACAATGTCAAGGTGCCACGACCCCGTTACGACCTGAACCCAAGTTAACCGCTGGGCTTCAGTAGGCTGCAGAAGGGCATTCTCTGCATTGCGGAAAGGGATGTGTGCGTGGTTTTGGAAAGGTGGTGTTGGGGTCAGCATGCACTAATGGGGTGAGGCTGATTTCAGTGAGATGAGAGGAAGAGGACCATCCTGCTTAGTTCGCACACACTTGTCGGCCTGTGACTTCTAGTTAAAAAAAGGCTTCTGGGTGGCTTATATGAGTCAGTGGTCACCTCTTGGCATCAATCGCCTCACCTTGGGAATTGAATGGGACACATGTGCACCCCCCCCGACACACAACGCAACTATCCCCCTCTCTTCCTCTCAACCCTGGTGCCCCTCCTTTCCTTTAAGTCAATATGTCCATGTCAGAGATGAAAGTGCAAAGTAGGAGGGATGCGGAGGGGGTCCTGACACGAATGTAGTACATTGGGCTTCACTTACTGATCTGCCAAGTTCTTTTGTCAAGTCTTAAAGGCCTGCTAGGGTCCTTTGAACTGCAGAGTTCTTGCCCGCCTTCAGATGCCTCCTCCTTTAGCTTCAGTGAGATATCCTCGGTGACATTCCCACAGTCCCGTCGCCACGGACAGCCACGCATAGCTGCATGGATGCAGAGGTTCAAATTCAAAGGCATGAAAGGAAGCCATTTAATTAACATCATTGCCACTTTGCAGCTCTCGATTTAAAAATTAAATTTGTTTTCATCAACACTGAAATAAAATTGGCACATGTGGCTTCAGAGAATCACTTCAGGCTCTGTTTGAATCTGTGGTTTGCAAACACTTTCATTGGCTGCCAAGCACAGCAAGCCAGGTAAACTAAGACCTTTAACTTGCTTGCTTGTTTTTCTCACTCTTGTCAGCTAATCTCTGTGGGTAACCTTATCCCAACTCTTGAGTAGCTCTCCCCCCCCACTCCCCCTCTGAGCCTCAGAAACTGGACTGAAACAGCTCTCTCCATTCATAAAACTCACTCTGCCACAGCCTGCATTCGATTGATTCTTGCTTTTGTTTGAAGCAATTTTAGAACTTTTCAAACAGTGTCAGCAGGCAGTGGTAAGAGATATTCAGCCCTATGATTGGTGTAAACAGGTAGGTTTGCTATCCCCATCTAAAGCTCAAATGTTTAGATGGTTATATGACATTGCTTGATGATTTAGAAAATATATTTTTATGATTTTGGTGAATTGTTTATATGTTCCTGTTGCCTTTGTATTAAAATTCATTAACAGTTGCAGAGTTTTGTTTTCTCTGGGGATTTGGTGCAGATACCTTTATCACAAGTGGCTCTTAAAAAGGGACAGTGCGACACATAGTCAGTACATTTCTTTTAAATGCAACAGGGAACTTATATTTAAATTATGTGCAGCTATGGCAGAAAAGTTTTTTGTCCATCTTATTTTTTGTGCCACATATTCATTTGAATTTCTAGAATACATTTTGCCCTCTGACTCCTGACACAGTCCAGACAACTGCATGGCAGAATCATCAAATATTTGTCTTTGTCTTGTGTTTTTCTATACTGTTAGGACTGATAACATAATAAAAGTACCATTAAAACTCAGGAGCCTTCCTATTTGACATGAGCACTGATACAGTTCTTCCTCTTTGTGACTCACTGGTGGCCACATCCAAGCCTGCTGCTGCTCCCTCTTCTCCCAGTTGTGGATTTATAGTCATGCTCCCAGAAGTTTGTCACAAACATGTGCTTAAGAGGCGATGAGTGACGCCACAATGCTGGCTCTATCACAGTTGGTGTGGTAGCTGATGTTTATCATCCTGCTTTCTTTAAATCAGTTGTCAGGTGCTTTTATTCTGGACTTTTAGTGAGATCTTTTTTGGTGGTGAGCAGCAGCTAATGTAAGCCTTATTTGATCAAATAGACCCAAAGCCTAGTATTTGTAAAAACAAAAAAACATTGAATTATGTTTATGGATCCATTATTGTTTGCTGTAATTTCCCTCCCTAAGGCAGACGGTGTTAAATTAGTCATGCTTTAAATGACTTTATACAACAGTTGTGTTACAGGGATTATTAACGTGCACTGTGGTTAACAGGATCAAGCCTTCTTGTTAGGCAGACAGCCATGAATCACTGGGTAAATCCACATCAACCCATTTTCTCCACATTTGGATACCTACAAAAAGATACATCATTTGCAATTTAACTTGTCGGTATAAATCATGAACACCTACATAGAATCTTTTCAATTAAACCCATAGCTTAATATTTACCTGATAATATAATTGATTTTTTGCTGTGTTTGCCTTATGTTGATCATCACCTGGAACTTCTTTTCATTTCTCACTAACCTCACTACATGAGAACCTCTGAAATCCCCAACATGGGAAGTTATGTATATAATCATTTAGAATCGTT
>NW_018128124.1:346998-363400 GCF_001952655.1 Monopterus albus
TTTTAGTGGCACTGGGATGAGAGCTGCCAGCTTTGAAGCCTTGGAAACACATTCACACCTCTCTTTCATTTAAATGCGGGATAAGTTATAACACATTATTGAAGAAAATCGAGGTTGAACCTGCATTTGAATACTGTCTGGAAGAGCCGAGGCCAATCCACAAAGCAGCAGCAGCTTTAAAACCTCAGATAACCTAAAGACAGAAGCAGTTTCTGTCGCTGTTACAACACAGCAACTCGGTTTATTTTTTACTCCAGGTAACAATCTTTTTATATTATCATTATTACTAATGATAATACTAAGTCCGAACGTAGTAAAAAAAAAAACGTTTTACGTAAAAGTTGATTTAAATGGAAACGTGGTCAAATCAAACTTATAAATGAATTAATAAAATGTCCCTAATGGTCCCATGCCTCTAATTAGACGCAGATCTTTTGAGTAGATTGTCCATATCCAAGTGTCAATTATGTCATGTTCCAAACTTTTGCTACTTTAAGAAAGATTCCAATAAAAAAAAAATCCAAAAAGTACTTTATCTCCTTGTTGTACTTCTCTTCTGCTAAGCGCTTTGCCCACCAAGAGGAAAAAACCCTTTCCAAGCCCATGGTCTCTCGAAGATTACCCTATCAGGTGCAAACCGCTGACATGTTTCCACCCACCAACAACAAAAAAGCCTCTCTTTGCCCAAATCTCGAGCCGCAGACGCACAAACACCACTGACAGGCACTGCTGCGCCATCATCAGCCCCAAAACCTCTCCAGGGATCCTTTGCTGTCTCTGCGATTTCCACACAGCAACAAAACTTTTGCATGCTTGGGTGAAATTATTTGCCCACTTTTAATGACTTGTCTTTTTTTGTGGAAGGGCGTTGCATTATCAACCGCTTTTACGTGTTTTTCTCGCAGCTACTGGTGAAATAAAAATGACCCATGCAAGGTGTACAAATCCCCCGCAGGTAAACGGGAGGAGTTGAAGCGTTTGTGATCACTGGATTGGGATTGTAGGACAGCTCGTAGTTTAAAGGTGCGAACACCTCGAAGGATATACTTTAAAGAGGGGCTTTTTAAGAGGCAGAGCTCTGAATCTTTTCCACGCTTGGCACCGGTTTGCGGAGACTGTAGGATTTCGAGGAGCAGAAGAGACTGAGCTGAAAAAAAAATCTTCTGAATAATTCCCCCCAACAAGGAAGCACCTAATGCGGCACTCGATGTCCCTGCTGCTGCTCTCCAGTGATCCACTCTTATTCTGGGATTCAATCTACTTACCACAGCGGTGGTGTCCGTAAAGGACGCGCAGGGGAGCGAAGAGAGAGAGAGGGGAGGCGATTTCGCCAACCTTTCCTTGGGCTCTAAATCTGAGGAAGCAGGTGTATTTCAGGTGTATTACTCCAAGTCAAGATGTCTCTGCTGCCTTCGAGGTTCATTTACCTGTAAGTGTTCCACATCTCCGTTTGTCTTTTGCACATAAAACCATGCATTCTTTCCAATAGAAGTCGCTAAAAGCGTCACATTTGCACATGTCATTCAGGTAGACTGCATTTATACTTCATGTAATTGCCTATGTGATTCACTCCCTTCCTCCCTTCTCTCTCCACTTAGGTGTTTACATTTTCTCGTGCTCTATTTCCAGCTACAGGTACGTGTGCTCCCTGGTTTTTTTGTATTTGTGTGTGTGTGTGTGTTTGTTGCATGGGCAACTTTTTAATTTTGATCAGTACAGATGATGGATACAGGTAATTTTCACAGAGGTCCCTCAGGTTTTAAACGATTTGATTAATGAACTCAGTTTTAATTAACACTAATGAAAGTCTTGAAGGTGAAATCCGCCCGTAATTTTAGTTTAGACCTATAAAATCAGTGGACAACTTCAAAACAAAGATATTGCAGCCAAATTAGAGTAAAGATGTTACACTGATATTATAGTAATACGTATGAAAAAGTAACCAAGCTCAATTTGGATATTGAAGACGCGCCATTTACGTAATTTTAGACTATATCAGCAGTTCTCGCAGTATGATATAGATAAATGTATTATTGCGATAAGGTCCCCAGATGACAAATGTAGACAGACTAACACTATGTTGTGATAAAGAAATCTAATAAACACTTCGTCATTGGAGAAGCTCGAATCTAATCAGCAGTTTTCTACTCGCATCGATCTAATGTCTCTTATCAATTCTGTCAGTGTGGCAGGAACTAAAACATGTTGTTTGTGACCTGACGTTCAAGTATCAGTTTCAGTATTTTACAACAAAACTGTGTAAGACATATTTTAATAGCTGAGGTTAAAAGCTATTCTTCGAACAGATGGGCTGGTTTGGCGCTTGGTGGCTGGTTTTTATTTATTTATTTGTTTGTTTTGTTGTTGTTCTTTTTGTGGAGTCTCACTTTGAACAGTAATGATTTGCAGGCTTCTACTCACCTAAATGAGTGCGCGCTGTGATTCAGGTAATACGCACAGTGCACGCTCCTTCCCTCTTAAAGCTATCTGATCATTTTATTGGCATGTGGTGTTTAGCCATAATATCCCTCCTGCTGTTCTTTTAAACGAATTAGTCTGTTTGTAAAATCCAGTCCGTTGATCCCACAGTTCTATTTTGTCCCCTGTTGGTGCTGTTGGGTTAACCTTGTCCCATTCGAGGTAGGATGAAATAACGGGTTTCAAAACTACTTAACTACTGTACATGTTCCAAGCCAGGATTTTATGAAATTTCTGTATAATTATGAGCTTTCCCAGAAACAGCAAATAAATTTCCCACCCCCCAAACCTGGTAAATGCAGTGTTACGCACTCACACTGTGTGCTTTGATTAATGCAACAGAGCTGGTGTCGACTGGTCAAGTCCTCATTTTAGACGGATGAAATTCATACAGAGACGTGAGGTGGACTGGTGAATTATAATTCATGTTTTTTGGTTCTGTTAATATCTGATTAACATGTTTATGGTGGTTTAGAAAAAGTCAGTTTACAGACAATTCAGACATGTATCAATCAAGGGAGATGCATTGTGGCTTCAGCCTAATCATCAAAAAAAGTGGTAATAGCCCTTTAATTCTCCAATCATGAAGAAGGTCTCTTCATGTTACAAACCCATTCTGCTTCTCAGCACTGATATGTGCAGCTAATGGCTCTTACGTGTCATTCTGTGGTTATGATTTTATGAGGCAAAATAAAAGAAGCAACCACAGTTGGAAGTAAACTTGGGAGGCACTGCCAACATGCATGTGTCTTTCTGTTAGTGTGCAAACAGATAGAAAGGTGTATCTTAGATGGACGTGACAACTCAGCTTCCTTGTTGAGGAGTGCTGCCAGACTTTTGAAGTTTCAGCCATATCCGTTTTCATGCTGTGTCTTTGAAGAAAGGAGACAGCGGGATCAAAAAAAAAAAAAAAAACTATTGTCACTAGCGTTCACGTCTGTTAGACCATGTCCATGTGTTTAGGCTTGCCTTTCCCTTGACGTGAAATGCAACTGTCTACCAAACACACCTTTATGTTTGTTTAGAGATGTGGAGATTTGGGATAAATCCGTCTGCAGCTCAGTTAGGCCTTGTTTTGTTGCTCTTCAGCTTTGTCGTTCTTTCTGAGAGAGTTAGATGACAACATGATGATGCTGATGTTTGAATTGTGACACAGATGCATCACAGTTGTGTCTAGTTTGGGATGAACATGTCGCTCTTGCATAAATGTTTAATCTGAATTCAGTTTTATTTAGTGGTAAGAAGTCTTTTAAAATTAACAAACTTTATATTTGTAATTTTTGCTGCGATAATGTGTCACTCCTGCGATTCCATGTGCCTCATCGTGCAGTGAAGCTTGGTGTTGAGTGGCTTGAGTTTAGGATTTAGGAAATGTTTGAGGATGACAATAGGACTTCGCTATATATTTTTAGGACTTAAGAAAGCACTAGTTGTTATTAATTTTGTTGTCATGTTGTGTAGTAAAAAACAAGCTGTTTATTAGAGAAGAGGAGGTTATATTGTCGTCGTCATTGTGCAGTTGTTTCATGCAGGTTGTGTCTAGAAAACAGGTGCTGATGGAGGGACAATTGGGCCAACAGAGCCTTAGCTAATTTTGATAGTTTTGCTTTGAGAAAAAATAAATTATGATGATAGAAATGCAGTCTGCTCATCCCTAGGGAAGCTGATCATAGAAAATGATTATCCTATATAAAAAGAATCTCATTAATAGGGTAGGGAACTTGTTCCCACTTTTAAGTTTCAACAGGGCGTCAAGTCTTGAAGTCAGTTTGAGAGCACGCATTTGCTGCATCAGTAGGTAATGCATTTTGATATATAGCTTCTCATCTTCTACAGTGGCTGATGCCAAAAGTAACATTACAAGTGTGTTCCTAAATGTCAAGATACAGAAGCTGTTCAGGGGCTGGATTCTCAGAGGTCCACATTTCTAAACTGAATATGTCATAACGACCCAACAAGTTCTTTCTGTTTCAAAGGCTCTTCCAAATGTGGCTGAGAAATGCTGTCTCACTTTCTTTTGGGCATTTGAGAGCAACGTCTTTGTGAAAAGATTTACAGCTCAAGTCGATGCTCGAACATGAAGGCACGGGTCCAACCTGGGCTTCAGGTTTTCTGAGGGATCCATCTTCGTTGACAGTGTTCTTCACATGATTAGGCAGCTGAACAGGGGCACAACTTGTGTGACACCTGGTTCAGTGGAGCCTCCTCAGCAGGATTTGCCCTCAGATTTGCAGATGTTTAAAGATTAGTTCTACTATGGCCACAATTACCCATCATGTTTGCTACATGTCATTAATTTACTGAAGTTAGAAAAACAAGGATTCAGGGTATGTAATGTGTATATAATTAGCCACCTGAGTAAAGCCACAAAAAAGCCATTATTGTGCAATGACCACACCATACAGCTGGGGAAATGGGATATTGGTGTGAAACAAGATTCCAGGGCTTCTGAAAGTGTACCTCTCACTCTTCCACACATTGGGTGACAGTTGCTTTGCTCCCATCAAGTCTGTGACTTCCTCAGTTTTTACATCAAGGTTAAGGTGCCTCATAAACGTCAGGCCAGTGAGCTCTTAAATGCAGATTTGTACAACTTGATTAAAAATGCCTTCTACAAGAGTGGATTTGTGTTTCAAGGTGCCGTCTCAGTCTTCTGCCTGCTGCATTTTCTAATTTATGGACCCTACTTTGCCTGTAGGCAGATATTTGTTTGATGATAGTGCAACAGGTCTGGATGCTTCAGGTGTATAATTGCTTGTGGCTTGCTGGCTAGTGGAAATGGAGTACAGGTTTCTCAATATTGCCCGGGGCACATAGTATACTGCTGTCTCAGTACAAAACAAACAAAGTCTGCACAGTAGACATTGCACTTGTTCTGTGGGATTTTTATTCAGACCTCTTGTTGGAAACTTAGCAGCTTGTAAATGCAATGCATATAAAATGTGAAAAGTAAGGACAGACACACTAAATGCTAAAATGCCACAGCCACAATTTACAGGTTGCTGTTTCAATTTTTAGCTGCTAAAGTACATTTTCCTTAACAGAGGGCCCATACAAGCAACAGCACGCTCACTATCAACACAGTGACCTGACAGTCTCTTAGTGTCCATCTATCCTTCTTTCTATGTTTATTCATCTTTTGTCTCTCTCTCTCTGATTCCTCCCCTCTCACACCCTCATGCAGGAATCCCACCAGAGTTCTGCTGATTTCAGGTTTTACATTGAAAACCACACGAGGAACCCGGATGACCTGAGCCGGAAGCAGGTCCGGATCTACCAGCTGTACAGCAAAACCACAGGGAAACACGTTCAGATTTTGGGGAAGAAAGTCAATGCCAACGGAGATGATGGGGGCAAGTATGGTATGGGAGAACTCCTGTGCATCTCACCTGACACTTTAACTAGTCTGTTACAGTAGGTTAAGAAATGCCACCACCACCTGGCTGGAGGGATGCTAGCTCATTGTTCGGAAGTGGTTTTCAGTGTTCTGTGTTTGGCTTGGGTAAGAGTGGATCGTGACTTTTGGAAGCCACCAAATACTTGCTGGTTGTGGGTGTGGGGGTGAAAACAGGCTGAAATTGCTGACTTTACTGTGGATGTTTACTGCAGCATTTGGGTATCCAGAGCAAATTTGGGCAGATTTTTTTCCTGACTGCCTAATGTTGACCAAACCTTACTTGTTGGTTTGCCATTTTGGAAAATGTTATTATCTGTTGGTTTTTTATTTTTTGGTAATGGGTTTTTCACTGTTTTTCACAGTGAATGGGACTGTGATCGTTCATGTTGGGAAGAGAAAATTAAAATCTTACTACTATATTGTTTTTGAACTTGAAATGGCAAGAGAAAACTAAAACCAAATGTATAATATTTCTTTTGCTTCACTACATGGTAGTTTGCAACAGTCACTGGTCACAAGTAACTTTGGATATGAACAACCTTGATGATTTGGTTCAGCCTCGCAATGTGAAATTACTCCATACCAACTTGAAAATGTTAAGCTAAAGCATAAAGATGACAAAAATCATTTGATACATTTAGTTTTACTTAATGATTTGAACATTTTCAAATGCAGTTCTATGCTTCTGTCAACCTTAAATCTTTGCTTTTTGTGTGGACCTGTTCAGATCAAAACAAAAATGGTAGTTTAGTAAATTTATGGTCACTGAAGCACTCTTTGATGCAGCAGCACAAACATGAGACAAAAGGACCTGTTTTGTGCTTTCCTGCAGATATTTTACTCATAACAGCTGACTCAAGGCTCTAAAATTGCTGGTCTTGAATGCCTCTGAGTGTGTTCAGTCACAGATGCGCCAAGGCGAAGTTTCATCACTGCTTGTTAGAGCTTGAGTGGAAGCAGATCCAGTTTTTCCCATGAGGCCTTGCCAATTCTGCCCTCTGCCCCTCCTCCCGTCTCCCGTCTCCTCCTCCTCCCCGTCCAGCTGCAGTACCTGGCACCTGTGAACTCCTTTGCACTCGCTACTAAAGCTCAGGAACATACTCTTTGCTATAATCCACTCTCAGCCACTGCAGCTTCTGGAGAAAGGGGCACAAAGCAACACATAAGAAATAAATCGTTTCTAGTTCACATTTGTGCAATAAGCACGAGGGGCATAGTAATTTTTCTTGGGTATTAATGTAACATATTCATTATTTTTAAAAAACCAGAACAATCTGTCATAACTGATGCCTGTTGTCTGCTCTCAGCAGATAGTGGATCACTGCTAAAGGCTTTTAAACTGATAAAAGGTGCAGTCTGGAGGGGCCTCAACCTTTTTGACAGGTGACCCCCATGCTGAGGTCGATAAATGCCTGTGGCCTCACATTGTTCATATTGCACCAATGCAAAAAAGTAAAACATTGCTCACAAGGAGAAGAAATGGAGCTGTACATGCTTCAAAGTTCACAGTTAAGCTGCAGTGTACTTTATTACTGTACAAAATAAGGCAGATATTCTATGATTTTTCATTTTTGCATCATTTTTTGCACCAACTATGGCCACCTGTGAAGCTTTATGTCTGAGGTAAGTTTAAGAAAACACCCAGAATACCAGTAGTTTATATAGACTGGATGTCTATTCACACACTCAGATATGTTAACACTAACATTTTAAAATAAAGGCACCTTTGTAATGTTTCAGACTCAATTTCTGTTGTTTAATCATCGCCACTTCTAAGATTCCTGCACTTAAACAGCTTCCAAGTGATAACTGAAGTGTAGTATGCATCATACATTTACAGATTTTTTAAGGATCTGGATTTTATGGATTATGGGTTTGAAGAGTTTACACTGTAAATAAAAGATACTGATACGGATACTATGATTCCCCTTAGTGTTTGTCCTTATGACTGTGACTCAAGATTTTAATTCACTTTGGTGAAGGCTATGGCTGCCAGACTCTTTGTTTTAACAGATCAAACCATCGATGGTTTACTCCAAGAGAGCAAAGAGGGTTTGGATGGGATCGCAGACTAAGGAGAACTTACATTAAGGAGGAATATATTGTTTAATTTGATCTTCTGGGTTGAGTCTTCATGGCTGAGGTCAAAGTTTTGGGGCTCTGTGCAGAACCAGCTAAGAGTAGGAAGGCCAAAGTGTTGTCAGATGACTCTTGATTTGACTTGCAGAGTAGAAATAGCTTTTGGAACATCGTGTGCAAACCAGTCTTGTTGGATGCTGTTCCTTCTCGAGGACAGTAAAAAAAAAAAGTTCAGACTGATCTTTCCAGTGATAAAACTTAGAAATGCTGTTTTTTCCTCTCCCAAATAAGATGCTCAAACAGAAACCTCTTAAGCCAGGAGAAGAAATAACTTCTACCTTCCCCCAGTTTCACCTTTGAGACAGGTTTTTGACTTCACACTTTCCTCCCAAGGTTGGGTTTTAGGGTGGGGGAGGAGGGGGAGCTACTTCTGCCCTCCAGCCCATCCCATCCCCTTTACCTATTCTTTCTCTGCTCCCTTGAGCGCTACTGAATGGCTCTGTGTGTTAAACAAATGGATCATCTTAACTTTTTGATTGAGTGAGCACAGACTAAAGAACTTGAAACCTAATCCTGAGGGGCACATAACCGCTCCACAAATGTTTGGCAGATCTCTTTGCTGGTCGAGGGGCGAGCAGAGACAAAGGTGACTTTGCGGGGGTTAACATTTGGGATGGGGAGGAGGGGAGGTGGAAAAATAAAGGAGCCGCCAGGATACGTCTTTAGAGTGGATTACCGCTGTGTCAGGATGAAGTGACGGTGCCACTGTTGTTTTGGTACATGTTTGGTATTATATAAACAACGTCAAAGTGATGTGACATTTCATATAGCTTTAAAAAACCTAAATGATTTGCTCTGGAAACCCACAGTTCAACTCCTTTTGTTAATTTTTTTGTTAGAAAACAGGCTAAAATAATCCCATTTTTGCACATTGTGAAATGTACTATGTGCCCTGGATCTTAGAGAATTTCTTCAGTTAGTGATTCTCAGTCATTAAGATCAATTGATTCCTGTATTCTTGGTGGTTATCTGTGGCGGTGCTCCATATGCTGAAAAATGAAAGTGTATCTCAAGTATCAACATAACTATAATAATAATTTTCCTCATTATATTAGTGTACAATGAAATATCTGTTTCCTTTAGCTCGCTGCTCGACAGAGCTCTGTGTTACCCCTTTGATTATAAATACTTCAGTTTGCTGGGTATTTTTATAGAACTGGAAACTGAATTACATAATTTTTAGGTCTGAGTATCTTGGAAATTTCTCAAAAAATTGAAGACAACTAAAAATGTCGACCATAACGTTACTTAATAGTATGGCTATCCTTAAACCATGTTTATGTGAGTGGAAAGGATAATACCTGCCCTTCACAATCTACTTTTTCTTCTCTTTTCCAGCTCTTCTTGTTGTTGAGACAGAAACCTTCGGGAGCCACATTCGAATAAAAGGAAAAGAGAGCGAACATTATATTTGCATGAACGAAAAGGGCAAAGTAGTTGGAAGGGTGAGTGTTGTTTTGGTTTTTGTTTTCAGAATATTCTAAGAACAACTGATCCCTCAGTAAAAAGCTCAGTACTTTCAATGACAATATTAAATTGCTAATATCAAAATGAATATTTTCATGGAGCTCTTAATCCAGGGCTGAATTAAATGCAACCTCAGATCTGCTTTCTCCTGCTGTTTTTGTCCACCCTAACAAAACCCCTTTGATAACTCACAGCCATTCGTTCATTACGTAATCGGCCTACTCCTTTGACACTCGATCAGTCAATTACAGACTGCAATCACCACAATGCACCGAGAGACTAATGGTCACTTAGGAGGAATGCCATTGCAATTATATCACTTAGTCACACCAGGTGGCCACAAGCACAGGGTGACTGCATGTGAGCGTGTTGACAACCGCTGCGATATGGAAGAGAAGCTCGTATTTACAAATGAACACTGTGGAGGCACATGTGTGATTTTGTTGCATTAATACGTCATGCTGTCAGCATCAGTGGGGCAGCAATGCTTCACACACATTTTTACTCTCTCATCATGGTCATCTGTTAGAAACATGCATTTAGAGTTTTAGTTTGCAGGGGCCTCATTTGTATAAAAAATGTTTTTTTGACTTCCTACTTTAAACCACTGCAGGATTATTAAAAAAAATAGGATAAAATGGCATTTAAGTTATTGATAGTCTTGGGCTTTCACTCTGAATAATAAGAATAAGCTGTACTATAAGTCACAACCAATCAGCTACAATTAAATGTACCAGTGTTCCCATCAAGGACTTTTAAAGGGTCTATTCACCCAAAATATTGAATCAAAGCATATTTTCTGCCACCACGACCCAAGCCTGGATAAGCAGTAGAAAATGGATGGACATTTTCTGACTCAGGTATTTTTCTCTGAGTCTGTTACTGCCACGTTGTCAAATGTCCGTTATAAAAAACTGAATGGTCTAAAGACTTTCACTGTGAACACTTTTCACTGGAAATACTTGAATCCAAAGAAAAACTTTCCATCATAGTTGTTGATGGTGAGATGTGATCTCAGGTAAAAGTGCATCTAAGGTTTTCCACTGCACAACATTACGATGTGAACATAGTATGAGTACACTACAATAACAAAATCCTCCAGATTTTCACAGTATTTTTTAGTCACTTTAAATTAACACCACAACAGCATGTTTTTGAAAAACAAAAAAAATGAAGCCAGAGATTTTTAACGCACAAATAGCCTAATATTTAGCTAATAGCTATTTTCACGTACATTTATCGGCTATTAAGAATAATGGCTATAATTTTAAAATACAACTAGTGAAACACAGTAAAGACTGCTATTAAAAACAGTCACCAATAGACAGAAAGTAGTATTATGTTACAGTGCCACATTATACAGTAAAACTAAAGGATTTAGTCCTGTTCAATACATTTACATTTAACCTTGGTTTATATTCAAGCTCAGAAGAAAACCTTTTCTACTGTAAGTGGAAAAACAAAAGTCATGATTCAAGGTTTATGCCCCCCTTTAGCTGACCTTTTCAGTGTGAAAATTAGATATTTACTTCATAATTGCAGTGAAGGAAAATGAATGTTCTCAACATATAGGCAGTATTTTAGACTTCATGTTCATCCTACACCAAACTGGAAAAGGCAAAACCTGAACAGAGAAGCAAACCATTGTGAGTCAGAATATACAGGTGTAATGGAAATAAGCCAGAATGTTAGCTGTTAAAGGGGCCATGCTAATAAGTCATTAATGCCCTACTTTTCCCCTATCTTTCAGCCTAATGGAACGAACCAGGAGTGTGTCTTTATTGAGGAATTCCTGGAGAACAACTACACAGCGCTTGTGTCCGCCAAGTACAAAGGATGGTACCTTGGTTTCAACCGGAAGGGGCGGCCCAAGAAAGGCTCGCGGACCACGCAGAGGCAACAGGAAGTTCACTTCATGAAACGCCAACCGAAGGGCAGGATGAACCCACTGGAGGAATTTCGTTTCACCACAGTAACTAAGCGGACACGAAGGGCTCGGCGATTAAAACCCAACCCCAGGAGGAACTGATGGGCCCAATGGGACAGCACAAATTTTCCTTGGGGGAGAAAAAAAAAACTGTAACTGAAAATCTCAAGTTTCTTGTCTTAAAAAAATCACCTTAAAGACTTCACTTCTGTAAAGGAACAGTGGACAAAAAAAAACAAAAACAAAGTCAAAGATGTTTTATTTTTGTATTTCAGGACGACTGAATATTTCCTAACTCTTGGATTCTTCTGGGTTGATGTCACTGTGCTATCGTGTCTGTCATGTTATTTATACTGGATAAACTAACGGACCACTGAGAGAACTCCTGTCGTCGTTGACCTCAGCTACGCTTGAACTGCCAGCTGAAGGCATACTTTCTTTCTGACAATGGGGGCTGAAGCAGGAGCGGCGCCACGTTATAAAAATCAGCCAGCTAGAGATTTATTGGAATACCTGTCGGTTTTTGTTTGTGTTGCCCCTGACAATGCCGATCCCATACTTTCCACTGGAATCAGACACCATGGAGATGAAATGGAGAGAGGTGGCAGTCGCAGGTGACACTGTGCTGCCGGGATAATGTGTGGCTCTGAGTGCAATATTTTACAGATCTCTCTCTTTATCTTCCTCTTTGTTTTCCATATGTCTCTCAACCTCAGCTTCACTCATGGCTCCTGGAATGCATTGAACCCTCCGAGTACTGTGTGTGATTTCCGTGACATTTCCATGCAGCCTGTGATTCAGCTAAAACACAACATGCTTTGACTAGTCAGGCACCAGCCTTGGCTTCAATCTTATATAAACACACACAGAAAAACAATATAAACTAAAAGAAATAACAGTTCACGTGATTCATAATTCCACAAAGTCTTCCAACTTCATTGCATTTGGGTGACGGATGTTAATCCCTTTCGTCTCCCTTTCATCTCCCCTTGGACTCACTTTCTTCGTCACAGGTTTCAGAGGAAGCTTCGATTCGATGAGTGGGAGCTAGCTATTATTTTGGGGTTGGTGATGAAAGCCTCTTTTAGACAGAGATTCCACTACATTGCCATTAAGGTGTCCTTTTTTTATTGTGGCTTTACCTGTTCACACTGAACTAAAAAAAAAAACAAAAAGCAAAAAGCCAGCATATTGCCGCCTCGTCTTCTTTTTACACAGATACCAGTGTCCCGGTACTAGAGCGCACCAGTAATATTGTTGCTTTCAAATCAACAGTGGTGGGTGAACAGAGCAGGGATGTGCTTTTGCTCATCCTCCACATTTACAACGTGATTCGGACTCAAAGTTGTTGTTTAACATTTTAATGATTATGATCAAAGATTTTGGTTCATGCGAACAACATTAAAATTTAAATCCCCCAGTGGTGCATCACAGAAACAACACTTCAACAAAACTTCACAAACGTTCAACTGCAACCCCCTAAGCCACCTTTCACCTTCTTCAGATGGGCTGAGGCGGAACAGTTGCGCCGATTTTACTACCTCTCGTGGTGGAATAAAGGAAGGTCAACACTGACCCAGAGCGGCATAGTGGAAAATTGGCAGTGTAACAGTCTTCCTCTACCTCCTTGTTCTTTTTATCTTTAGTCTGACTGTCTGTCTACAGTTAATCTCATGAAACATTCAACTTGAACTGGGTTCTATTTTGTTTTCCAAATTATCTTTTGACTGTGAGTTTGTCTTCTTTACGTTCATCCTCACAGGACGAACTTCTCCAAGATGCTTTTGGGAAAGGCCTGTGGTGGTTTGTCAGATCACTGATCCACACACAACAATACTGTAGCACATTCACCCCTAATCACTCCATAAATCCATGACAGTTACAGTAGGCCTTCTCAGAAACCCAGAAAACCAGCATGTCCAGGATTCAGGGAACATTTTCAGTAACGTGGTAGAGTTTGAGTGTGAATCCTAAAGGGAAACATTTGTTCTTCTGTCGTTCCCTCTCTCAATGACAAAAACTCCAGCCTCTTTTCACCAATAGCATGTATTCACCTGCCTGCTGGCAGGTTTTTGTATGAGTTGCTACTAACAACATGACACATTTATGATTTTTTTTTTAAACAAATGTAAGCAAAAATAATTTTATGACTATTATTAAGATATTTATTGTCTCCCTTTGTAAATAAAATGTGATGAGTTTTATTTGGCCGCTGTTAATAAAACGAGGACTATATTTAAAAAAAAAAGTCTATTGCTCTGTGGAGAAAAGTAAAAGTTCTTTAATGTCCTGTTTTGACTGGAATTTGATGATGTATACTTTGAATATGATACTGCCTAAGAGAGAAATGCAGCAGGTAGCGATTGGTTGGACATAGAGCACATTCCCTTCTCTGCATACTGCCAAGGTATGTATTTTTATATACAAACCCAAAGTGTGAGGACAGCTTTTAAGGTCAGTGGTTTTTAAATTGAGAAAGGCCTATTGCAACATCTCTGAAGGCTTTTTAAATCACTGTGAAGAGCAGTGAGAGTTTGCAGTTGGTGTTCTCTTTAAAAGTCTGATATCATTAGCTAAATATCTATATATTTTTTGCCTGTGTACTTTTTAAGCAACAAAGATAAACATGCATTTCTGAAAGTGGATTAATTATTCAGCCACAGCTGCAGTGAGGTGGCAACAGAAAAAAATACATTCATTTTGTATGTCGAGAGTGAAGGACATGATCAGAGTTGGACCTTTTTACACCTTTAAGGACTTAAAACACAAAATTTCTCCAGTAAACATCCAATATTTTAGACATTTTTCCTTATTTTATTAAAGTGTTAAAGGAATGTGGAGTAGCAGTGTGCTGGAATGATGTTTACAGTAACCGTCAGACTGAAAGATGGCGGCACTGAGGGAGAAAAATACTTTTGTTTAAATTCCTAGCGATGCTATCAGGTCACCCCCCATTCACTCCACTCTGGTAGTTACCTCTAACAGCTCCAGACACCCCCCTTTCCGTCAAGGGATTTTGAGCGTCTGGCCTGCTTTTAAAGGTGCAAACACAGGGCTTGCTTTGTGACCAAGTGATTCACTATTAACATAATGGACCAGTGCTGAGCACTTCTTTAGCTGGGGGAAGTAGGATTTCAAGGAACATCTTATGTTCTGCATCTTGATCTCATCTCATGATGGCATTATTGAGAAAGAAAGCAAAAATATGTATTAAATGTGGTTTAGCAACAAGGTAATGCTTTGGAAATAAAAAAAAACAAAAAAACAACTAGAAATCCAAATGGCACCACTTCCTGCACAAATTGCTAAATGTTTGTCATGTGCATCACTGTCTGCATTTATTTGGTTTGTAAGGACTTGGAGTTCAAATCAACGTTGTACATGGTCAAAGAACTGAATCAATGCAACGTTTGACATCCTCCAAATTCTACTTATGCGAGCAAGAAGCTTTTCTTTTTTCATCCACATACTTCAAACTTGACCAAGCACAGCCGAGCTGCATCTGTGTATACTGACATTTAAACTAGCACTGATGGTTTCCAACGTGTCGGTCGAGTCGCAATAAGAAGGCGACATTTTTGCATAAGCCTCCCGCTAGGCTTTTCTCTGACTCAGCCTTTGATCATTGGAGGCTAGATGGTCTTGGAACTGGACCAATAACTTCAAAATGAAACATAGAATTCCCTTTTGCAAAGCCCAGCCCCTTTTCAAAGGAGGTGGAATCTTTAAATGCAGTCCTGGTTGCCAAGTAGTTGATATTCTATTATTAGAAAATCTCAGTCCACTGAAGCTGTGCACAATGGATACAGTATAACCAGACAGCACTGTCAATGTAAAGAAAAAATGTTGTGGTTTTTGAATAAGTTATACAAATTTTAGTGGAACAACCAAAAGTGTTCTTTGGCCTTGAGATCAGCAACCACATACTTAGCAATTAGCCCTGTCAACAGAAATTTGTTCTGTTTGAGACATAAAACAAGTTTTGTCTCTCTGAATATTACTGAAATTGTCCCTCAAGGTCAGTGAAAAACAAAACTCCAATGCCAAACAAAACAGAAGTCCAGCTATATTTCACCTCATGTCATTAAATGTAGTCTCACATCATGTCATTTACTGTCAAAACAGGATCGCTGCTACCACCCGTCTAAACGATGAACCACAGTCGACCGGTCTCCTTTTATGACTGTGAAATCCACAGGGGAAACATTGTGATTCTCAAAGTATTTTTGAGCACATGGCTGAGTTGTATTTATACAGGATTACAAATGTGCTTACTGTACATACAGTTTTCAAAAAGCCAGACCTCTCCTGTGTTCTCCTCATAACAACACGTGGCCAGTGTGTTATGACTAAGGGTCAGTCTAGTTCCATCTTATTCCAACTCAATGTGAAATATTAATTTAAAAAAAGATGTGGACCCAAAGGTTAATCCACAATCCATAATTTGTTTGATCTTCTAGATGTAATGTTTATTCACCTCCATGAAAAATTAGACTTATGGTAAAATAAATAAATTAATACATTTTAGAAAATGGGAAGGTGACTGTGTTGCAAACTTTGGTAAATAATGGCTCTTATTTACTATTGTAGTATCCACTGTCCCTTGAAATAAAACATTTTAGGGACATTTACAGCAATTTTACACATTAAGGTCAGTCTGTCACAAGTACTACAAGCTTGTTAAAGTAATATTTTGCCTTCTGTGACTCTTAGACCTATGTGACCTCCCTCTAGATAAATAATCCTTATGATGTCAATCAAGCTTATCTCATATATACATTTAAAAAAAAAGAACTCCCCACTCAACCCCCACTTTGGGGCGGTCTTGTATTCCTTCCTTCAAGCTCAGGTCCTCTACCAGAGGCCTGGGAGCTTGAGGGTCCTGTGCAGTATCTTAGCTGTTCCTAAGACTGCAGTCTTCTGGACAGAGATCTCAGATGTTGTTACTGGGATCTGTTGGAGCCACTCTCCCAGTTTGGGGGTCACAGCCCCCA
>NW_018128124.1:364138-370201 GCF_001952655.1 Monopterus albus
TACCGGCAGGGCATAGGTGTTAATTGCCCAGACTTTGTTCTTTCCATTCAGCTGACTTCTCAGGACTTGTTTTACTCTCTTCAGGTACTTGGTGGTTGCTGCTTTCCTTGCGGCCTCTTCATGGTTCCCATTTGCCTGCGGGATCCCAAGGTACTTGTAGCTGTCCTCAAGATCTGCTATGTTGCCTTCTGGTAGTACAATCCCCTCAGTTCTGACTACCTTCCCTTTCCTTGTTACCATTCGGCCACACTTATCCAGTCCGAATGACATTCCGATGTCCTGGCTGTAGATCCTAGTGGTGTGGATCAGTGAGTCGATGTCTCGTTCACTCCTGGCATATAACTTGATGTCATCCATGTGGAGGAGGTGGCTGATGGTTGCTCCATTCCGTAGTCGGTATCCGTAACTGCTCTTGGTGATGATCTGGCTGAGGGGGTTCAGCCCTATGCAGAACAGCAGCGGGGACAGAGCATCTCCTTGGTAGATACTGCACTTGACGTTGACTTGTGCAATTGGCTTGAAGTTGGCCTCTAGGGTTGTTTTCTACATTCCCATTGAGTTCTTGATGAAGGCTCTTAGAGTCTTGTCGATGTTGTACAGTTCCAAGCATTCCAGGATCCATGTGTGAGGCATTGAGTCACAGGCTTTCTTGTAGTCAATCAAGGCAGTGCACAGATTGGTGAAGTTAGCATCTTTAATCCGTAGGCGTGGATCATGTCAGGGCCTGGTGCCTTCCAGCTCTTCATACTTGAGACCCTCTCTTGAATGTCTGCCATTGTGATGATTACTGGGTCTTGTGCAGGGAGGTTGCTATGGTCTGTGATCTGCAAACACCTTTCGTGACTCAAGATGAAAACTTCTCAATACCAAGAAGTAACACGAATAGAGAAAGTAAATGTACCCCTGACATAGAGAAGAAACATAGGTTTGATAACAAACCTTTAGTCTTGAATCTACTTTTGGTTTTGTAGAAGTTGTGTGCATCCTTTTCATAACAACAGCCCTCAGTAGCACAGGAATAGATTGGCTGATCAAAATGGGTAGTGACAGACGGAGAAAAGACAAATAGAAACACTGAGACTGCTGTAACAGATTTCTGGAATATAAAGTGCGTAAACACTGATCATTTGGCACTTATGAAGGGGACAACATAAAATACTTTTCTTATTGATTTCTATTTTGATACAGACTTTTGAATGATGATTTTTAGCTGCTGCATCCTTCTGTCTGTTGCAGGACCCACAATGATGACCAGAGAAACCACATGTAAACATGTAACTGTATCTCTCTCTCTCACATGCACACAAGCACACCGACACATAGACAGACACACACACCAGTCAGGCCTCGTCCCAGCAGCAACAGATGCCAGATGACACAGCTCATTAACTTCTCCTTTCTCCTATTCTTTTGGCTCCTCATTGTCTTGAGATATGAGATGAGCCTTTGTTGAGAGTTGGTTTGTCTTCTAAAATTTGTGCTCTCTTCTAAAATCTGTGCTCTTGCCCCCTTTTTTCTCAGCCAGGCAGGGCCCATAATTAGTGCTTTGCGCTGGGCGTACTTTCTCACAGGCCTATGACACAATTAATCAGCACTTTCCCACCAACGAGGAGAAGCGGCTTGATTCTATCAAGGCCAGATTTCTAAGTTGAAATGCCTTTCTCCAGCAGTGGAAGTATCAGGACACATGCATTTTAATAATAGATGCTACAGTTGGGAAAATGAATTAATGTTTTTCACAATTTTATGTTTTTAGACATAGTCAAATATTATTTGCAAATACTATGGTTTGTTTAGGTCTGCATAAGAGCTAGATTTATTATATACTGTAATGAGTGCCACAGATTTTTGATTTAATCACCAGAGGAAAACAATAGTTCAGCAAGTGGAAGCTTAAGCACTTTTTAGACATAGCAATAAATAACATTGCTGGCTTCATCAGTCTGTTAAGTGATGGCTTTCTGTCATGCAAACATACAGTAGGTCATTTTTACATGAATGTTTCATGCAGTTTCATTCAGACATACTAATGACCTTGACAAAGATGCCAGTAGTGAGGATGCTCTCTACCAGTCCTCTATAAGCCTTGGTGAGAGGGCAATGGTTCAGCCCAGCTCTTCTGAGCCACCTGATGAAGTATAGCCGCTGCTGGGCTTTCTTCACTGTGGCAGCTGTGTTCAGTGACCAGCTCAGGTCAGATGCCACCTGCAGGCCCAGGAACTTGTGGCTGTCAGCCCTCTCCACCTCAGTCCCTTTGATAGTCAGGGGCAGCAGAGGGGAGGGGTTCTTCCTGAAGTCTACTCTAAATAAGCCACAATGAGGGAAAGGATAAGATAAATTAATTTAAAAAAATCTTCACAGCTTCTAACTGCATGGCTCAAAAGGAGCCAAAACATCTTGCACTTAATTTTAACTTGCACTGAAATAGAGTGTAACAGAAAAGCCAAGTCTGTTTTTGTAGATGAACATTAGCAGTGGGAATAATATGTAACCTGGATCTACTGGCAGAGGGAGAGGAGGAAGAAGACAAGGAAACAAAGTAATAACAAAAAAAAAATAAAAACTATCACTCAAGTAAACCTTTCACCTGAGGTCCTCCACTGCTAATCTGACATACAGTATGTTTTCCTGAGTCAAGACAAGCAACCCTGCCATGGTGGCCGCTCTCCAGAACTAATGATGTCAAGTGAGTCCTTCTAACAGAATCCCTTTTAAAAGAGAATGAAAGAGGCAGAGAGGGAGGGCAGTGCGGGGGCTGTGGCTGTCCAGCAAGAGGATAGAGCCAAAGAGGGGAGGAGGACAGGTTGGAGCAAAGAAGAACAATGAGACGACTTGTGAAAAACCTCAACGTACAGCGGTGAAGCTCAGAGACCCTTCTAGCAACTTCCTCTGCCAGATCTTACCCATCGCCAGTATCATATCATTGTACACAGAGAAAAGGGCTCACTTTTTATTTACACTGTTGTTATTGCCACAATATTGCTTTTAATTGCTGTCCTGGATTCCCTGCTACGGTATAGGAAAAGTCTGAGATGATTACTCAAAGTAATGGAGCATAATGATGTCTCGGAACAACCCCTAAAGCCCAGGTCAGGGGTTGGACAACGTGAACATTCAGCTACTTAGCTTCCTTTGTAACTTTGTGACAAAATTTGTTTGTCCAACACCAATTAAGATGCCTCTCCGTGTGCTCTGGTTAATTGGGTTGACGGAGGGGGTCGTCCAACAACTTGACATGTCCCTGAGCAGGAACAAGCTGGTCTGTGTCCTCGCTTCAATAATTGGTGTCCCTTGCAATGTGCCGCTTCCCAGGGCTGTCCTTTGTGTCCCCATGGCAGTCCTAAATGAGGGGAGTCAGGGCTTTAATGGGAATCCTGTTAGTTTTAAACAAACATGGGCGACCCCCTACTGTTCAGCATGTTGCATTGAACAGCTGGGAGTCCACCAAGTTCTCACTTGGAAGCCTGCAACCACCCCCATGCGGGACTAAGGGAGCGCTGCCCACTCCCCATTGTGCCTCTCATGATGGCCTCTCAGGAGCTCAACACTAATTTTGTTTACACCACTATCAACTGCATCGGTGTTCTACTTTCCAGTGGCCTGATTTCAAGGTGCTGTGCATACAGAGTCACAGAGAGAGGTGGATCATTGTGCAGTACTGGTACGTGATTGGCTGTGAGAGGGGAATGTCTACCACAGGCTTACTGTGAGCGAAAGAGATGACTGTTGTCACCGTGAGCTGTGGCTTCAATTGCAATGACGGGATGAATTTCTACTGGCAAGACACGTGGGTGTAGTGACAGAGACTGATTCAAACAGGGTTCTCTGTTCTATCTCTATTCTCTTTACATTGGCAAATGTGGAAGCACAAGCCTGCTCCAAAAATGCACCATAAGCAATATGATTTCAGTAGTTCCTAAATCTGCAGCTGAATTCACTTCAGTGAGTGGTTTAAGAGGCCAAGAGGTCAGCAAACCCAGAATCCTGTGCCTGTAATCAGTGTTTCTCATTTCAAAAAGCTCATTCAGCAGTAGGGATGTCCTGATCATGTGTTTATATCATCCTGTAATACTTGGTTTGTGCTTGTAGAAGGTATGAGCTGGTCATTTTTATTATGTTTTTGTTTTTTCCAACATAATACAGTTGCACAGTGCATATTTAGACTACAGCATTTCAACTTGTGTGGCCACTGTGGCACAGGAGGTAGAGTGGGTCATCACCTAACCTGAGGATTCTTGATTTGAATCTCGGCTTCTCCAGTCCACATGTCGACATGTCTTTGAGCAAAACGCTGTGTGAATACAGAGTGCTTATATGGATGAATGGGCTAATAATGTGAAAGCACTGTGCATAGAAAAGCAATATTTGAGTATAAGTCCATTTACTTAACATTTTAAATGTTTGACAGCAGAATTTATAGTTTCAGTTTACGAAAATATTACCCACACCACAGATGTTGTCTTGTAATATTTTGTATAGTTTGTGATAGCTTTTTGAATATTTGTGGAAAGAAGTGCTATAAGAAGCTTGTATTCATCTTCTGCTACAGTATATGAACAAAATCCTGTAGCTTAGCTAATGTTTTCAACAAACAGTAAATTCATAAAAATGGAAAAAAGCTGGGGTACAATTATAAGTGAGAAACTAGGAGACCAGTTGCTCTAGTCTGTAGGAGAAAGGGCATTTTAATTTTCTGTTCACAGGGGCTCATTGTCTCATAATAGCTGAATTCTGTATTATTGCAATAGTAAATTGTAAGCAGTTCCAATAACATTACAATGCATTTTGGCTCTGAGGCAGGACGGTGATTGTTAACTCCACCATGGTCAAAGTGCTTTGAGATGATCTTTTATTTATTTTTTTTATTTAAATTTTTTGTGATATAGCACTGAATTGAATTGAATTGAATGAGCCAGCATTTACTAGGCATCCTGGCCTGTCTGCCTTGAAACAACATCTAGCCTGAGGCTGAGGTTACCTGCAACTTTGAGGACAGACACACAACAAGAAAGTTCTTTTCTTCAGACAAGCAATATCTACTGAAAGTACTTTTGTGTCTTATCATTGTGTCTCGCCATTAATTTCAACAAAAAGATAAACTCATAAGTTGAGCTAAAGTGTCAAAAATACATACCGTAAGATGGATAGAGTACTTTATTAATTCAGATATTTTATTATTGTATTAGTTTAATTAGTCCTCATAGCATTTTGAATTTCAACACCTGAGCTCTTTGCTGGAAGCAGAACATTATGGCTCCATGTCTGAATTTCATTGAGAAAGCCAGGAGGATTTGTCAATGGGCTCTTGACTGCGGTGTTGATGTTGTGTGGCTAATGTGTTTGCGCTGGCTGTGATAGGGGGGATTAGCTCCTTTGTGGTGGTCTGCTGGGACCACAGACTACTGGACTTTGAAAGCATACCTGCCAGCTTACTCACAGGCAAATCAAAGCCTGTGAAAAATGGTTCCCTCAGCACCTAGTTGACTGATTGACCTCTGTGTAGGAAAAGGTATAAGTACACACACACACGTACACAGCTTCATCAGAGCCTGTACCACATAGTGTTTGCAGAACGACTGAGGGTCAAGGTGACAAATGGCAAACACCAAATAAATCTTCTCTAAGGTGATCCTCTGTTAACTAGCCAGCCAACAATTAACCTTTCTCTTTTGGATATGTACTCGGTCACTGCTAGAAATGACAGTGGTTTTAGTCTTTGTACTACTATCATACATATAAAAACAAAGGTGGATTTACTATTGCTGTTCTATGAAAAATAATTAAAATACCAGTTTTTCATTAAATAAATCATCTAAGAAAGGAAAGATTCATCTTAATGGGAACAACTGAGCTATGTCAAAAGAAGTTAAAAACTATCCATCCATCCATCCATCCATCCATTTTCCTCCGCTTATCCAGGGCCGGGTCGCGGGGGCAGCAGTCTAAGCAAAGATGCCCAGACTTCCCTCTTTCCAGACACTTCCTCCAGCTCCTCCGGGGAAAAGCCAATGCCGAGGCGTTCCCAGGCCACCCAGGAGACATAGTCCCTCCAGCGTGTCCTGG
>NW_018128124.1:372301-372606 GCF_001952655.1 Monopterus albus
CCCCTCAAATGCCTTTTGGGTCTGCCGAGTCTGTTCAGCTTCCTCCCCCGCCATCGGATCCAGCTGACCACCAGGTGGTGATCAGTTGGCAACTTCGCCCCTCTCTTCACCTGAGTGTCCAAGACATACGGCTGGAGGTCAGATGAAACAACCACAAAGTCGATCATCAACCCCCGGCCTAGGGTGTCCTGGTGCCATGTGCACTGATGGACACCCTTATGCCTGAACATGGTGTTCGTTATGGACAAACTGTGGCTAGCACAGAAGTCCAATAACAAAACACCACTCGGGTTCAGATTGGGGGG
>NW_018128124.1:373198-386375 GCF_001952655.1 Monopterus albus
CCACCAGGTGCTCGCATTCAAGCCCTGTCCCCGGGCCTGGCTCCAGGGTGGGGCCCCGGCTGCGCCATGCCAGGCGATGTCAAAGGTCCTTGGTTTAATTCTATTCATAAAGGGCTTTTGAACTGCTTTTAGTCTGACCCATCACCCAGGACCTGTTTGTCTTGGGAGACCCTACCAGGGACATTTAGCCCCCGACAACATAGCTCCTAGGATCACTCGGGTACTCAAACCCCTCCACCACAATAAGGTGACGGTTCAAGGAGGGGAGTTAAAAAAACTCATTAAAAAACTAGTTAAAAACTAATTGTATCTTATTTTTGCAACCAACACAAGTGGATTACAGACTCAATATGCCAAAATAAGAAATAAAAAAGACAATCATAATTGGAGTTTGGATTTTTTCTTGTGAGAGATTCCTGTGTGTCTGTGGATAAGATACCACTCGGTAAACAGCATAACATCATACCTTTCCACCACAGAGGCTGACAAGGTTCCCTGTCTTAAAGATCTGCCAGTTAAGGAGAATTTCCTCTTGGAGATCAATAGATTATCCTCCATTTTTGAAGCAAACATCCCGAAGTTTCATATGATGTGTTTAATCTACTTCAGGATCTAAAATTAATGAACTGGTGAAGGATTACACACAGTAATATTTAGACATCTGTATTGTCAAATTTAGGCAGACATCAACATATTTCATACAAAGATATTAATAGATTTAGGCAGACAACATATTTCATACAAAGATATTAATATCATGCTTCAAAAAAGCATATTGGCAAAACATGACCTCACTCACAATATCAGAATAGTCCAAAATTTAAACTCAGCTTCTCTGCCTTCTCCCCAGTCATCTAAGAAGCGTGCTTTTTTTCTTGCTTTCTATTCTTTATCACTTACTGCAACCTAAACTCTATGAAAGCACCGTGACAAAAGCCTCCATGCACAAACACTTATATGTGACCTCAGTGATGCCCCTGCCAGTGTGTTTACAGTAAACTGAACCAGTCCTAAGTGTACCCCGTAAAGGACCCTGCAGCCTTTGTTTTCAAGCACACTCTGTGAGGACGAAACAGAGATATGAGCAGCTAGAGTTACCTCTTAACAAAAAGTATCAGCGCCGCCAATCACAGCACTTTGCCATGACTGGACGAACTCTGTAAGGGCTTCAGTGAAGAAGATTGGCAAAACAACAAATGAGTGATTCATCTGTGGTTCTGAGCAGAAATGTGTTTGAGAATGTAGGTTTTCTACAGTATATAAGCACAATGGCAGGTAACATTAACAAGAATTACAGCAGCTACTTAAAAATCCCAAACAGGACAGAGTGCACACTCTCACTGCTGTAATGAAGATGGATTGTTTTTCATTTGGTATAAAAGACCCTAACACAAGGACATGCATGAATGTACAGCGTCTCAGTTAGTCTTTGTTGTAGCTGCACTTTATGTTTCAACTTTTTTTATTTTTTTTATTATTAACCTTTACATGAACTATGGATAAAGCAATGTAAATGAGATCACTCAGAGTCCCAACTGAAACTGGGCGAGAGGTGGGGTCCACCCTGGACAGGTCGCCAGTGTATCACAGGGCTGACATGTAGACAAACAACCACACACACTTACTCATAGTCAACCTTAAGCTGCATGTCTTTGGACTGTGGGAGGAAGCCGGAGTACCCGGAGAGAACCCACACAGGCACAGGAAGAACATGTAGACTCCACACAGAAAGGCCCGGGGTCGGCTCAAACCTGGAACCTTCTTGCTGTGAGGTGACAGCGCTAACCACTTTACCATCATGCCCCCATAAGTAGCATTTTGTTTGCTCCAACTACTTACAAGTTGTACTTAGCAGTTGTGCCTGTTTCCTGGGGAGGACATAGATCAAATCAGCTTCAGGCTTTCATCTAAAATTTTATCCTTTCTGAAACCTACTTTAAGTTTTGGGTTGTGATGTCTTAACTACGGTGTCCTGGACAAAGTTAAGTGAGATTAATCTCAATCATCTCTGTTAGTCCTCCTTAGTCAGAGAATGTGCACACAACACAGCTTGAGGCTGCTCTTCAAAGCTGGAATAGTGTACAACACTAAAAGCCCATAATTACAGCAGATGAACTTGGTTAACCAAGGGGTTTTGTTACCTTATCTTAATCACAATGTTACTGTGCCTTAGCTGCCAAAGGCAAAATTGAAAATAGGGACAGTGAATGTTTTGCTGATAAGTTAAATGTGAGCATTGTGAACATATTGCTTGCTGATAAGGTTCTGTAAAGAATGGATAAACATGACATATGCATGCGGTGCCTTATTAGCAGCAGTTTCACCACTAACTAACAGGGAGAACAGCGGTCAAGGTCACAGTGTCCTGACAAGGCATTTAACAAATGTTCTCGTGTATAGTTAGATATATATTACACATTGGAAAAAAACACCTTGCTTATTTTGGCAGCTTATGTGTAACTCTAGATCTCAAGATTAAAGAAGGAACATCAGTGTTTATTATCGTAACAGCTGAATCATCTGAAAAATTGTCTCTACCTATTCCAAAAGCCTTCATGCAGACATGTGGCTTAAAAATACTCAGCAGTATTTGGCTTTTTCAGGGAAATTCCCAAAACAATGGTCAAATCACAGTGTGTTGAATTTGGACATGAGTTATTTTGTAGCTGTGGGACAAAGCCACCAAGTTTTGCTCATCAAAGCTGGAACAGATCACTAAAATCCTTTCACGTTAAAGAATTAGTTTGTCAGTTGATGTAAGTTGCCAGATCTTAACTGTGCTTTAGTTGCCATGAACTGAGGTTTAAAAAAATAATCAGATAAACTTTGGCATTGAATATCTTGCATGCACAAAACATGAACATTTTGTTTGCTGTATGGTTACAGTTACTGTATATGAAAGACCTTCACATCCAGCTTTTCCTGGTATCTATCTATCTATCTATCTATCTATCTATCTATCTATCTATCTTGTGTGTGAACTGAACAGCATGTGCTGCCAACATATCAGTTTTACAGGATTTAACAAATCACCCTTACAGTGCATGTCTGCCAGCTTTTAGTCTAACTCAGTCACCGAGCTTGGAGACACACTGTTTTCACTTTTCGCCTTGTTGCCATCAGTTTCCACAGCAACTAGTTAAATTTTTGATAAAGCACAGCTATCCAGTGAATTGTGAGAATCGCCGGCACGGCTGGATCACATCACTGACCAATCACTTCTCTTGGATGTTGTGTTATAAGCTGTGTGGTCTGACTGAGCATATTAGGCTTTATAAGAGAGGAAAATACCTCTGAAAGTATGACAGGTATGATAAACCCTTCTCTAAATCCAGTCCAGTAGGAATGTACGTCTAAATAAAACACAGACGAACATGTTGCTACAGGTGACAAATAAAATAAACTGGTGAGAGTTTAGCGAATATGAACAGGTTGTTTCCAAACAGTTCTGTATGAAGTCATGGTTACTATCACAGACACTGACATCAGAAATACCAGCGACTTTTTATATTTGAAGATGATGATTTCATATTTAACTGCTGTAACTCTTCATCTAAAGCTACGTCTCTCTGTGTGGCGAAGCTGTGAAACAACACAGGGACCTTAACTTCCCTCATTCTTGGAAGGGTTCATCAAGTCTTTTATTTTTCATTTTATTACTCTGACCTATAAATATGAGCCAGTAGAAAGAGTTCTTAAATAGAAGCAGAAGTGCCCTTTGCACAGCCTTCACACATTCTGTATGTCTTCATGGATGATGATAAAAGCTGGAATCATATTGTGGCAAAATCAGAAGTGAATCATCACACCCCAGGCGGCTGGTATATCTATTCTTTCTTTTACACCTGAGCCATGACAGTAGTACATTCTATATCTGTGCCGGGCAGTGTCACTGAACCTCTAACATCACATTAGCAGCTTTACTACTATTACAAAACTGCCAGTACTTCTGTTATGGGTGGAGCTGTCAATATAGAAATGACAAATTGAGTATTTTGTTGTTACTGTAGGCACTGTTAAACCACAGCAGGTTTTAAAGTAAATTTTAAGGTTCACATAGGAGGAACAGCCTAATTGCATGTCACACAGCCAACCTGTGTTCAACGCCACAGCGCACATGAAGGGGATTGTCTTCATTGCTTCAGTGCTAAACAGAACCTGTCTGTGTGGGACTTTCCACCTTGACTATAGCTACACTACACTCATTAATCACTCCCCCAAAGCAATTCCAGACCAATTTTGTCACATTTTTATGATTCATTGCTTTGAGAGAGGAGAAAAAACTCCCCTGAAGCTGGGATTTCACCCACAACAAGCAATTTGTTGCTTTGTCATGTGTTGGTTGCGCAGATAGTGACAGATTGCCCATCAGAGGGTTTTTGTTTGCACAGATTTTACAATTATCCAAGGAGCCGCAGGAGTTCAAAACTGTTTTCATAACACGTGTGATGTATGATCCCACAGATTATTCTCAGTTTATTTATGACCAGATTACAACAGCTCCTGTTGATCCATCAACTGTTTTAGATGAGGAGCCAGAGTGCTTCAGCTTCAACTGTAAGGAAAATAATAAATATGTGTAGCAGACACAAAGACCAGCAGTGACAATGATAAGTCATTTTACTTTAAAGTAGTTTCTTGACTCAGTCTCTGTCTGTACGGCTGCATGCGGCAGTGTCCTTTTTTATAATACCACTAGGGGGGAACCAAAGTCAGAATTTTTTAACAATTCTACAGGAACTGACTTTGAAAACTATGAGTGACTGCTGCAGCATCAGGAAAACAAAGTTCTTACCCAGAACTGCAGGAATCCCTATCACCCCCTGGCTGCAGTTTCTTCCAGACTGACAGCAGTAGTCAGTTCTACAGCAGGAAAGTGAGCTCGTCATTAATACTGACGGTGTATTATATGTATAGTATTATATAACTGTAATTTTCCCATCTATAAAATGAAGAGCAATGCACTGTAGGTGTTTTAGTAGAAAGTAGTAGGTAGGCTGACAGCCTCTGTAAATAAAAATGATGGTGATTTGGTAGAAGTATCCTTAAAACCTTCTCACTTTTTGAGAATATCAACATTTTATGTTTTTTTTCTGTTGTGAAGAGAGAGACAGACATGAACAGATATCTCACCCAGAGTTAAAATCATGGCAACATCCTGTATTCTCCTCCTGTCATCAGAATGCATGTTAAAACACTTTCTCACAAATTCCTTAGCAAATGTATAAGCATAACCATAACAGTGTTTTAAAAGTATCACTTGACAGTGTCAGAAAAGCTTTGCAGATGTGTGCCTGTGTCAACTCCTTTCATCTGGGCAGGGAAAATATTATAGAAATGCTTTCTGTTGTGTCTTGTCTTCTTCCACAGATCTTCTTAAACTAATAAGTGTGTTGTTTACATTGAAGAGAACAGTGCTCATTGGAGGAAGGGACATATGCTGTTTGACAAAAAACCTAAAGTTATTCAGTTGTTTTCAAAGTCTTTTTATTTAACTGTGCTTTAAAATCTGATTTTATTCGATGCACAGAGGAGGGACAAAATAAGTGGAATGTTTTACAGTGCCAAGAGGCAATAAAAGAAAATGTCTCAATTTTAAACAGAGTTTATCCTGTAGATGATGATAATAATAATTGTCTGTCATCAGCTGTTGCTGAGTAGTGGTGCCAAGTGTTTGATGGAAGATGAAGGTTGCTGGATCTGCATCTATCTATCTATCTATCTATCTATCAGGATTGGCAATAGGACTTCAGCCAGCATTATCACGAACACTGGCACCCCACAAGGATGTGTCCTCAGTCCCATCCTCTACACCCTGTTCACCGACGACTGTGTCGCCTCCCACAAAGACAACACCATCCTAAAGTTTGCGGATGACACTGCAGTGATAGGTCGCATCACTGGCGGGGACGAAGCAGCCTACAGGAGGGAGGTTGCCGGTCTGGTGTCATGGTGCAAGGACAATAATCTCAGCCTCAACACGGACAAAATGAAGGAGATGATAGTGGACATGAGGAAGGAGAGGAGATCTCATCAGCCATTGTTCATCTAGGGGCTTGAGGTGGAGAGGGTGAGCAGCTTCAAATACCTGGGCGTCCACATCAGTGAGGACCTCACTTGGACATATAACACCACACAGCGGCTGTACTTCCTGAGGAGGCTGAGGAGGTTTGGCATGTCACCTAGGATCCTTTGCAACTTCTACTGCTGCATCACTGTCTGGTACAGCAGCACTACTGCTATGGACCGCAAGCGCCTGCAGAGAGTGGTAAAGACTGTGGAGAAGATCACCAGGACTCCACTGCCCTCTCTGCAGAGCATTTACCACCACAGGGTGCCTAGGAAAGTTGCCTCCATCCTCAAAGATCCAACACACCCCCAGCACGGACTGTTCATACAACTATTTGCACTTCACGGCTCCCATGTAGAATATATTCTCTCTGCATTATATTGTGTTCTTGTTGATGCTTTAAAGTGCCTTAGATTTGTTTTACTACCTATTTAGATGTTATTGCTCATCTACTTTATATTTCACTTGCATTTTGTGGCATTCATGTGGACAGCAAAGTAAGAATTTCATTGTACAGGGAAACATGTTTCCGAACTGTGCATATGACAAATAAACACTTTGACTTTGACTATCTATCTATCTATCTATCTATCTATCTATCTATCTATCTATCTATCTATCTATCTATCAGATCTCAATTCATTACACGTGTCCTTTACATGCAGTCATTGAGCGACAAAGGGGAACACCGAGACCCCAGAGACAAAGCATTGGTTTCCTCCTTCTTATAACTTGTGGACAATTGCCAGATGCAGCTTATGGGGTAGGTGATGTAATGTTTATACAATATAGGAATATTTCTCTTCCCTGTCAAAGCAGTAACTCACCTGTGTTTATACAATCACCAAAGAATCCTCGCTTGCTGCAGAGACAATGATGGGTCTGTCACTGAGTGGGGCAGTGGGTAGAGAGGTTTGATGGGCTGAGGCCTTGATTTGAGCTGAGAGAGCTTGAGTCTCTGAGAATGTGTCTACCAAAGCATGTTAACCACTTAACCAAACCAAGCCTGAACTCAGCTCAGCTCAACTAAAATGAACTGTAAATGAACCCAGACCTGGGCAATATTCAATGTAAATGAAATATCTGACACTGAACTACAGAGACTAAAATGATAGTTCAGTTAGTTCCAAGGTAATCACTTAGTGTAATTATAAAAATCAGCTCTCTGGTCTTTGTGCATGCTGGTCATAGATCTGCTTCAGTCGCCATTTGGAAGGACACTGCATTTACCTAGAGTCATTCTGTAAAAGTTTGCTCTGGAGTTCTAGATCACCTTTGGCCTCAGTCAATCCACACAGACTCCAAGACACTGACTTGTGACGCACATCATCACAGGACCACCCACATCTTCTTACTTTCCAGTCTTTTTTGTCTCTGGCGTGGTTAACACAGTGTAATGCTGTTCAAGTTGCACAAATTTTATGTGTTATTAAATACATGACAGGAAAAATGTGAGTGGGTGTAAGAAAGGGTGTGAGACAAAACAAATAGGATGAAGCAGATATCATCGATGATGTTTTATTTGTAGAGTTGTAGAGAGGGATGGCAAGATGATGGGATTGGGGGGGTACAAGAGTAAGCAGGGTTAAGCACTGCTCAGTCAAGTTCTCATAAAGCATCGTTATGGGTGGACAATGCCAAGTTGGGGCTCACACTTTATTCAAAGCCTGGGAGACCTGAGTCCTGCTCCGAATCAAACACCCACTAATCTGTGACACTGGAATATTCTACTATACATTTGCTGCACCTAAAAGGATTTGAGAGATTCAGAGGTTACTGAGGTATTTTGAGGAAAGGTGGAGCAAAATATTTTGATAAGCAGAATGCTGTGATCTAAATCTCATGGCATGTTTTTGAGATGGCCATCAGGTTTCTGTTGCTGATTGATATGTGAATGGTTTAACTCTTTGGCTATAGATCCAGGCCCATCTGAATGACATACATTTAGATCTAAGTTTATTGTGAGTGGCATTTAGAAATCAGACTGTATGTGGATTGTGTTAATTGCACTAATTGGATATTTAAAAATCAAATGTTGATTGTCAGATCTGTTTGTCTTAGGTGTGACTTATGACAACCAGCTGTTAGAGGTATATAAGTATAATTATACCAGACAGAAAGACAGATTATCTTCCAGCTCCCTGGTTACCATGAATTAGTATCACAACCATTTCCATTTTTCATTTGAGGGATTACCAGCACAGCTGGAGCGTATCATCAACCAATCAGGTGGCTTGGCTGCAGCTACCTGTTGCATAAGAAGCTGTGTGGTCTCATCCTGAGAATGTGACTGGGTTCTGAAAGAATGTCAGGTATGATAAACCCTTCTCTAAATGTGGTCCAGTTGGAATGCATGTTTAAATAAAACACAGGGCAGGCAGGTAAAAAATAAACCCAAGTCCTTCTCTGAAATGCTGTGTATCTTGATCTTAATATTTTAAGATTTAGTTTATTGTTATTTAAATATGTGCATCATAAAATAGCAAACCATATTTGGTTGATAAGATGCATCTCATTTGTGTGTGCTTTTCTTCCTCAGACTGAAGTGTTGGGTGAAATACTGTTAAAAGTTATTAATCTGGAGAGAGATCTCCCTCTGATTAAGATAAATGTCGTCCACTACTCCTATGTGAAATTTGTCTGGTGAGGATGTGCAGTGTGTATAAACACTGGGTGATAAAACTACTAGCCTCCAAGAATGATGCTCCACTAAAAGCATTAAAGATTTATCATGGGCTGTGTGTGGCTCTCATCAGGCACAAAACTGAAGAAATTTCTGGAAGAAAACTGCACTGGATAGACTGCAATTGTTCTTCTACCATGCAGGATTAAGATATTTCAGTGCACATGTGAAAGGGAATTTAATGAATAATGATGCCGATATCTTGCAAAAGGCATACATATAACAATCTCAGTCTTTGTTTTGTCTCCGTCCCTTGTTTTCCCTGGTTTGTTCCTCTGGACATTTCATCTTTCTTATTGCCAACAAGCCTATAGACACACGCACATCTTTGGTTTTTCTCACTTACCAGGTCTCTGCAAAGACTTACATTAATTTCCAGAAGACTGACCCTAATACCTAACCATAACCACTAAATGTGTAACGCTAACCTTTATCTTGACCTTAACACCATTTAACTCTGTAAGGTCCAAGGTTTCGCAAAGCTGTGCTCCGGGTTTTCTATTCCCACAAGTATAAAAAAACTAGAGCGTGCACACACACCCACACCAACCACAGGTGTATCCACTCACCTTGATTAGCCCTTCAATGTATAAGCTTGTTTATTCCTCTGTTCTGTTTGTCTCTCTGGCTTCTCATGGCCTTTGTGCTCTTTAGCCTCAGCGGTCTTAGTTAGCGCCTGTTGGTTCCAGTGTTCATGGGAAACTTGACCTGTTTTGAATTTACAGTACATGTGTTTTGGACTCTTTGTTTTGTGGATTCTGTCTCTTGCCAGTTCCTTGGATGGGTATTTGGGCACTCACTCTGCCTCTGGTTCTCCCTTTTGTGACCCGGTACAGTAAGTCATTTTTTTCTACCAGTGCTAATATTGGAACTGTTTAACCTGCCTGTTTGTGTCTCCATTTGGGTTCTCCCTCAGTCTTTGCCCAGTGTCTTTTACATTAGCTGTGAGAGTAAAAGGAATTGTGTTTTTCTACTTTGTGGTTAAAAATAGTAGAGGGTGTAAGTCTAATGAGTCTAATATGAGAGAATAATGGTTGACCTACAGCCCACCTTACTCCTTCACCTCTGTCTAATCACAGCATGGCTAGGTGTTGGTTTTGGACATAACCATCCAAAAAGCACTTCTGTTGGACCATAGATGTCTTTAATTATATACCTAGCAACAGAGACAGTACTACTGAAATTTTTGCTATCACCACAGTGGAGGCGAATTGGATTTTATTCACTGTTCTCAAAGTATTAAAAAAGACATTTGAGAAACACTGAGAAGTCACAGTCCACTTTCCACTTATCCAGAGTATGATAACATATGGGTATTGAGTTTTTAGACAAGATTTTGTTGAAATTGAAGGTCCTCAGTTCAAACTATACTGTAAATTATTTGAATAATTAATGCACCATTTAAAATGTGACCATTGCACCCACATTCGCTCTGTGGTCCCACAGACACTGTCCCCCAAAAACAACCAGCCTATAATACTTGAAAGTACCTGTAATATCTTTGACATTATTTTTTATTTTGTTCTTATTTAGTAAGGGTAAATACAAGCATTTTCAAAGCTCACTGTATTTTACTTTCCTTGGACACATGCCTTGGAGATTTTTGGTCTCTGGCTTTGAAGGCCCAGGTTTTATATGGGAAATGCTGTTGAGGCTTTTTAACTCCTGAGGCAACTTGTTGGAATCATCGGCAGCACTGGCAACTAGCAGCTTTTGTGTTCACTGCCCTGGATGGCTGAGCAGGGAGAGGAAGAAGGAAGGTGGATTCTTTCCATCCCGCAGTTTCTTTTTAGCCCGTGTGGCATTCTCCTAGCTATCTCATGTATGTGACCTTTTCATAGATGAGACTGCATTTGCTCTGGGTGTTTTCTACCTAAGAAATATTCTTCCCACTGCCTGTTTTTAAATGCACACATTTCTAAAATATTTCAAAAGCAGTTTTAATCTCAAGTCATCTTTTAAAATCATCCCTGGAAAAGTGAAACAAAACTACTTTTATTTTTATATCCCAATACTACAAATTGCAACTTTGCTTTAAACATTTATTTTACTTGAGACTGTAACGAGTTTCATCAGTCCACTAGTGGTGAAATATTCTCAGCCAATGAAATCTACCATTATTAGATAAAATAAGTGATGAAATTTGGACTTAAGAGCTGTTTGCATGTGAACATCTTAAAGGTGAGCTTTGGCTAATTTTAAAACCTTTCTCAGTTCTTTATACACATTATCTAGGAAGACATGTTGAGCTGGGCTTCGTCAGAAAATGGTAGCTTCTCTATTTAAAGGCCTACTCATCTAGTTTGATCTAGAGGCTTCAGTCACATCTCATGGCCTTCATCACCAGCTCAGTTTCACAGCAGTACAGCTATTTACAAATAAGTACTTAAGTCATAAATATCATAAACATTGTAAAGCAAAGTAATGAACTCATATTTCACATTCTGTTTACCGCTTCTTGATGCTTTACATTGAGGAGTTAGTTTTTGACCAGTATCTTAATAATCAATTCCAAATGTCCCTAATACTGGTTAGAGCTACTTAAAATTCTATTATTATCAACATTAATTTATCAGACAATTTGCTTATAAATGGTGAAGTAGCCTGCCTAACCCTGTCATCTCCCAAACCAAAATACACCCTTATACACTTCAAAGTATCTGTCAGGTTTGCCCGGCTGCACCTACTTTCTCACTCCCCTCGCTCTGTTTTCACTCCCTTACCCTGATTACGTTATCCCTTACACCTGCTTCTTACCCCCGGATTACCACCAGCTGCACCTGATTAGTTTCTCCCTATTTAGTCCCTGCTCTTCGTTCACTCCCCTGCCAGTTCTTTCTAGCATTTCTCAGGCCCGTTTGTTCCCTGTCGTTCTTTTGATCTGTATTAGTATTTTTTTTTTTTGTCTCCTTCTCTCCAGCTGCTTAGATTCATTCCCTCCTCGCCTGCCCCAGTGTCCACAGCCCGGTCCTCTTCTCATCTCCACCACTGACTGTGTCCATCCGAAGCTCGACACCCGGTCCCTATGTTACTCGTCTGTTCATTTCTTGGTCACTTGTGTTACACTGTAAATAAACTTGCACTGCCTGCATCGAAGTCAGCCACCTGGGTCCGTCAGTTTTTGTGACTCGCTCCCTTCCGTGTTCGAGCCACCCTAACAGAAAGAACTGGCCTACATGGACCTTGCTGACTCCGGTGCAGGCAGACCACCGTCAAACGCCCAACTAGCTCAGGCACTGCAGCAGCAGCAACATGACCTGGCGGCACTCACACAACAGGTAACACAACTCACCTCCCTGATGTTGTCTCAACAGAATCGCCCATCCACCCGTTCTACCAGTCCCCGCCCAGATCCTCCGATACCTGAACCAGACATTTTTGACGGCAATGTGGATAAATGCCGGGGTTTTCTGCTGCAGTGCCGCCAGGTGTTTGAGCACCAACCACGCACATACCGTACGGATAGAGAGAGAAGATCAGCTACGTCATAAACCGTCTCCAAGGTAAAGCACTGTCTTGGGCCGAGGCTGCGGACTCCAGTGGCCTACTCATCGGTACCACCATCACAGAGTTTTTGGACAACTTGAAGTCTGTTTTTTGTCCTTCATCCCACCAGAGCCAAGCGTCTAAGGAGCTCCTGACCATCCGTCAGGGGGCTTGACAGGTCCTAGACTATGCTGTTGACTTCCGAGTTCTTGCTACTGAGGCCGGCTGGGAGGACCGCCTGCTACGAGCGGCCTTCTGGCACGGCCTCAACAATAATATTAAAGCCAAGCTTAATACTAAGGATGAGCCCCCTGACCTCAGCTCCTTAGTCGACTTGGCCATTCGGATTGACAGACAACTGGGTTATTCCTGTACAGAGCGAACAGGGCGGCAGTCGGCCCCATGACCCCGAGCCACAGCGGAACCACCAGTCGAGGCCCAGGCTCATCTCTGTATGGGGGCCTCCAACATTGGCACCCGCCGTACCCCAGAGGAACCGATGGATCTAGGACATGCCCGTCTTCACCCTGAGGAGCGGGCTCGCCGTATCCACGCCGGGCCATGCCTTTAATGTGGTGCCCCAGGGTGAAGGTGGGGACACTGATGGGCCGTTCCTCTAATTCCAGCAGGTCCATCACCAGCTGCTGCCTTCCTGTGCTCCTAGAGGCTGGCGGCCAGAGGTCTTCCCACCTGGCTCTCCTGGACTCTGGGGCCAGGGGCAATCTTATGGATCCGGGTTTGGTGGAGCTACTAGGCCTGGCCGCCGAACCATTGCCCCAGCCCATCGAGACCCGGGCCATCGACGGCCGACTGCTGACCCTCATCACATATTGCACTCCACCGCTTTGTGTCACCATCGCCGGCAACCATCACGAGGAAACCTGGTTCAACATCTTCACCGTCCCGGATACGCCACTGGTGCTGGGCCACTCCCGGCT